>NW_026705965.1:0-155000 GCF_029867415.1 Vicia villosa | reverse complement strand
TTATCTAGTTAAACTCTTAATTCAAACACAAATTACAAAATATAATGTTAAAAAAATATTTAAATTAAATGGATCGAGGTGAAAATTGTGAGCGAATCACTTTTCTTATATAGTATTTCAAGTACATCAAATTGTCTTAGAGTTTCTACGTAGGAATACTCAGGATAATTCAGTTTTTGTCGAGTTTGCGCAAGACTGACGAAAACTCGAATATAGCGAATAGTGTCTGGAATTTTCGGTGAAGAGAATGTACATTTTTATTGTTAATTTCTAAATCCGAAATAAAATTTTATATGTCACTTTAGTACTGTTTCACAAGGTAGCAACCCTTGGTGAAACAATTCTTTTTTTCAAAAGTTACAATACTTAGCCTACTGCAACATTTATCAAGAGTTGTATGTTTTCATTATACAACATTTCATGCAATTTTCCCAACTTTTAAATTCAAAATTTAAATTCACTAGCATATTCTATTATCATTTTCCAACACTCATATTATTAATTGTTGTTAATAATTTACAACAATATAATTCATTAAAACTTAACTTAGAAATGACATCTCAATATTAATTTTTGGATTTGTATTCGGTATAAATCTCTTAAATTTTTTTTTTTGTCAATTCTGATTCTCTCAATTTAAAAAATTGATCAATACAATTATGCGCAAAAGTTTTCTTATTTATAAAAAAACAAAGGTAGTAAAATTTGATTTTCATTTGGACTTCCACTTCTCCATTGAAAATTTACAACAACTTAATGCAGTAGACTCTACTGCATTATGTAACATTATCCCATACTCCAATTTGCTTATTCTTCATATACATACATGTGCTAATTAATAATAGCATTCACTCTATTTTCTCCATAACTCAGCTATATTTTTATATCACATCTATAATCATGATATGGGTCAACCCCCAACAAAATCACATGAATCCATCCTCCATCCAACCTGCATTATTCTACTGCAACACTAAAACAAGCACAACATTGTATTCGGTGTATACTTCATCACCCTAGTGTATTGATTATTTTGCTCTTTTGGATTTATCAAAGAGAAACAAGAATCAAAGAAAGATATACCAATAGTGTCAAGAATAATAATAAATCCATATTTTTGTTTCAATTCTAACCAATCAGTTTGGTGAAATAAAAATATTTTCACAAAGTTTCCAATTTTGGCCTTATAAAAAATTCTAAATTTTATTATATCAATTCACGGAGTTGGAATCACGAAAAATTAGTAAGCATTAAACTTAGAATAGAAATACAAGTTTGTAAGCGACAAACTTATTACATAAAGCTATAGAATCTACCAAAAAGAAAAACTCTCGAATTTTATTATAATGAAAGAAAATTTGACGACACGTCCAAAAAATATTTAAATAATGAAAGGAACCCTAATATGAAATTAATGCGAAATTATCCAATACATAAATAAAATAAAAAATTGTAAAAATTATTAAAATGTTGTTTTCAAGTTTAATTTGAAAGGAATTCGGATAATTTAAAAAATTTATATTTCACACTATAACTCGTGAGTTGATTTCCAATCTGCAAAAATATAATAATAATAATCATTTCGACTTCGAACGCAAAATTTATACAAATTCTACTTAACTTTTTTGGCATGTGACTTCTTACATCACAAATATATTACTCAGATCAACTCAATTAATATAAATATATTTATATATATATATATATATATATATATATATATATATATATATATATCAATTCACGATTTTAAAAACTCTAACAGTGGAGTTTCCAAACTTAAAAAAGAATATAGTGAGAATGAAAAAAAAATAGAACCTAAACTTTTTCATTTTTTTTATTTATTTTTCCAACATTAAAGTTGATTCAATAAATAAACTTGAGAGATAATTAAATATTAATAAAAATTATCACAAATTAGTAGAGAAAGTGAAGAAAATAGCTATTAGAAAATATGATTACTTATGTCAGGGTTCCTATAAATATGCGACCCTTCATTTTTAGTCTCTATAAAAATTTTCTTTAAAGAATAGTCCTTCTAAAAATTTTATGCATTAAAGTTTAGTCCGTGCTGTTTTCTAAAATTTTGAAAACCGTTTAATTACCCTTTAATTTTTGAATAATTTTTTTAATGCATGTTTATGATACTGTAAAACATTTATTTATCAAATTTTAAAATTTTTTAAAATGAGAAAATTAAATATGAATTTTTTAAATTTTAAAAGATAATAATAAAGGTAATGAAAAATTCAACTTAAAAATCAAATTTTGAATTCTTGTTCTAAGGAACTTTTTAAAACGTTCTAAACATGTCTATAAAATAATCATTAAAAAATATACATTAATTTAACAGTAGGATTAAAACTACGTGCATATTAATTTTGTAAGAAACAATTCCTTTTATAAAAACAAAAATAAAATTTATTTATTTTATAGGAAAAAAATATATTTAATCCTAAAAATTTTCTTTTAATTTTAGTTTTTCCTCTTTTTCGTTAAAAAATATGTGCAGTGGAATGATTAAGAAATGCTTTTTTCTTTGAATTTTAGTTTCTCACGTAACCAAACATCATAACCACTTGGTCAATGGTATATTTTATACATTTATTTTTAAGGTTAAATATATTTTTGGTCCTTATAAATATTTTAAATTTTATTTTAATCTCAGATATTTTTTAAAAATTTGAAAACTGTTTAATTATCCTTTAATTTTTAAATTTTTAAATAATTTTTCATAAATATTTAGAATACTATAAAATATTTATTTACAAAACTTTATAATTTTTTAATATGAGAAGAATTAAATATGAATTTTTTTAATTTCAAAAGATAATGATAAAAGTAATGAAAGTCTCGACTTAAAAATTAAATTTTGAGTTCCTTTTTTTCAGGGAATTTTTTAAAACGTTCTAAATATGTATGCAAAATAATCATTCAAAAATACAAATTGATTTAACAGTAGAGACTAAAACTATGTGCATAATAATTTTGTAGGAACCAAAAAATATCATTTATTTTTATCAGAACAAAAAATAAAATTTGATATTTTATAAGAACTAAAAACATATTTAACCCTTATTTTTATGTGTATTTAAATGGAGTTTCAGATTTTTTTTTTTTATGCATGTGTGCTAAGGGCCTTGTTGCCCTTTTACAAGGTCAATCTTAATTAGTTGGAGGCAAAACCTTAGCTGTTCGAGTCATGGAAGATAAAAGGATAATGGTCGAGAGTGTCTTTCACTACTATAAATAATGTTTTTTAAGATGAGACTTTCACCTTAGTCAAAGAAATATCCAAGGTCAAATAACCCAAAACGGGTCATTTCATTTTAAAAAAATATATATAATTTTCAGTTTTGTAGAAAATCGATAAGTTATATAGCTCTAGGTTTGAGCTTCGATTATTAGCTCCTACAAGTTTATGCTTAATTTATAACAAAAATTTCTCCTTTATTTTGTAAATCATCTTATATCTTGTTTTTATTTTATAAAACTCATATTAAAAGTTTTTTAATATTATACTTCATTTAAATGGGCGCAGTTTTTACTTCGGTTTAACCGCTGAATGCAACTTAAGCACCACTCAATAAAAGCAACCAACACACAAATTATTTACTACTAAAAACTACGTAGCTTTGAATTCCTTATCGCACCTGAAGATGCGTAGGAGTAAGACTCGCAATCTTGTCAAACACCCTAATAAAAAATTTATTTTTAGTCCCTTTACTCATTTATGTAAATATCCTGCATATTAATAATTAGAAGAATCAAATATCTTAAGCTAACTTTATATTCGCAAACCTAACTAAATTGTTTTTGTTGAGTACAACAGATATGAGGGGTGTTAATACTTAATACCTTCCCCTCACATAATCGACTCCCAAATCCGATCGGTTGTGACGACCATATTTTTGTTCTTTTAGGGTTCTATCGACGTTTTTCCTTTAAAAATAAACTTCGGTGGCAACTTTGTTGTATTTCGAGTGTTCTTACGCTCGGGTATTTTTCACGCCGCGACGCTGTCTATCAAGTTTTTGGCACCTTTTTTGGAGGATTTGTTTTTAAATTTTGTCGTAAAGAGTTGAAGTGTTGACATACAAACTTAAAATGTACCTTCATGAGCAACTTCAAGAGTTTCCCAAACTACCTTAGCATTAATGCAGATACTAAAGATTATGAAAATATTTTTGTTAACTCTATTACTAATAGCATTAAGAGCTTGAGAGTTTCCAAGCACAACTTCATCATCGACATGTGTCCAGTCTGTTTTAGGCTTCAAAGATTTGACAATTATCTTCAGCTATGATCTTTGATGAATTTCATCTATTGATGAATGCTTTCCAATTTTGGATGTCCATAGACTTTAGAAAATAAACCATGCAAGCCTTCCTATATTTTTAATTATAGCCATCGAGAATTGGTGGATGATTAACATATCCTACTTCTTTGACATTGTCTATCTTAAACAAAATATATTAAAAACTCTGGACCTCACCCAACTAGAATTGCTTTAATGCATATTTAAATTTTGATAGGTTAACTACAAGATCTCACATACAATATTTGAGACAATATGATATGAAATGTATGATGAACGAATGAATAAGATAATTAACACAAATAATTGAGAGAATATCCATATTAAAACTCTTAGATCTCACCCAACCAGAATAGGGCGCCTTCTATGGATTTGAAATATATTTTTAATGTTTATTTAATCAATAATTTTATTTAGTGTAGTTACACATTGTATAAAAATGAATTTTTCTCAAAAGTAATTTTATTATTCTATTTTTTTAGGCTTAATTACAATTTGGCCCCCTTATTATCTATTTTTTTTTTGGGTTTGGTCCCCCTATTTTGACATGTTCAACATAAATCTTAAATAAAAGTAATTTTTTTGAACACAATACTACGGAAAACCCCTTACACAACAGTTGGAAAAGGGGTACCATCACGCGTGCCATATTGTTGTTAAGTAAGGTGTGGTTGTAAGTTCGTTGTTTCCACCTCGGTCTGAAAACGATTACTGTAACGTGCCACATATCACAATGGTTATTATTATAAACCATTGTGACCAATACACGTAGGTACTATGTTCGAAACCCAGCAACAACAAATGATTTAAAACATAAATTACTTTTGATCACGGTTACAATAGATAATCGTTTTTGAAAGTACTCATAGTTTATTATATAATATGTAGATTGCTTGTTTTTCCAAACACCTCACTAAAGATATACAAGCATTCAAATTGATGAAGAAGTCTATAATCTGAAAATTAACTCACTACTACAAAACGCGCAAACAACAATGCCAAAGTCATTATAGTTCGCCCTAAAACCGTAGTGACACTACTAAACTAATGCGCTAACATTTTTTTAATTGAAAATTTAAGGTTATAATTACGGTTAATTGCATAACCGTGGTAATACAGTCTATTTATCCTGGGTTCGATCCTCTGCTCCCTCAAATAGTTTATCCCTTTTACGTTAATGCACGGCTTTTCAATTATATTTATATATAATAAAAAAATAATAGGGATATCACTACGACTCTTTTGTAAAACCGTTGTTACACACTGGTGATTCTTTATATATATATTAAACACTAAGTACCTAATCTTCCACTTAGAAAAGAAACAACCCTAACCCAAACACCGTAGACATCATCGGGAAGAAGAAAAAACCCTTAACACACATTGTTGTTGTCCAGTTTCGTCTCAATGTTGCATTTGAAGAGTAACTCATCCAAATGTGTAAAATCTCGATCTAGAAAATTATGTGGTTGTGACAGTCGTATGGTGTCGTACCAATGCAAGAGGGGTCAAAATAAAGGAAGGGTTTTTTGGAGATGTACAAATTGGTGGAGTGGTGTGTAATTTGTTCATATGGGATGATGAAGAAAAATTGGAAGATGAGAGTAGTATGATGCCAGAGTTGGAATCTATTGGGTATTTGAAGGTTATGTATATAAATTCAATAAAGAAGAACAAGAATTTGAAGAATAAATTAAAGTCAGATATTTTCTGGAAATTTGAAGATGTTATGTTTTCTTATCTCCTTTTTGTTTAATATTTACTTAGTTATAAAATGTAATAGTTGAATTAGAGTTTGAAATTTGAAAATGTTATGTTTTCTTATATCCATTATGTTTAATATTTACTTTGTTATGAAATGTAAAAGTTGAAGATGCAGTGAATTTGACAGGAATATGCAACTATCAAAAGGTTTCTGACGAGCAAGTTCATCGTAGTAATTTTCATTATGTGTTTTATATATTTTGTAGTTTAAGCTGATAGGTTAAGTTGAATGGTTAAGTTGATAACATTAAGAGAGTTAAGCAGATTAAAACTTCATTACATAAGACTTTCATTACATGATCAAAAACCATAATCAAATCTAAATTCACAGACATGTTGGGTAGATTGCATACCTCGAACTGTTCAAATTTTGATGTACTTAATGGAATTGTGTACTTGTTATACAAATTTTGATATCAATTCAAAATTGGTTTAGTGCTGATTCTGGTATATAAAATTTGACATTTATTAATATGAAATATCACAACGGTTAATATGAATAACCGTTGTTATAAGGCGCACACTTTCCCGTTTACTATGAAGGTCACTAGACCGTGATTATAAGTACTGAATATACAACCACACGCTACATAACAACGTTTGGTCCCGCGTAGATATATATCTTTCCTAACAGTTGTTAAATGCCTTTTCCGTAGTAGTGACTATTCTTGAAAACCAACTTAAACAAACCATTATTTTCCGATTGCATGTGTCTCATCATTCATTTCATGCTCTTTTACATATAGACTGTGGTTTATTGGTCTAACTCCTTCGATACATCGCTATCTTCGATTATAGTTAAATTTTAATAACAACAAGACATTGGATAATCTGCCTCGTCATAATCACTTATCATCGTAATTTTTATGATGATAGATCATCATAAAAATTACAAAAGTGTGGATGACGAGACATATTATCCAATTAAATGTTGTTATTGAAATTTAACTATAATCAAAGATAGTGATGTATTGAAGGAGCCGGGTCATTATACCATATTCTATATGTAAAAGAGTGTGAAATGAAAGATAAGACGCAAGCATTTCGAAAAATATAAATTGATATAAGTTGGTTTTCAAATACAACTTACTTTGCACATTATAAGTATTTATGTCAATTTAAATGAATGTATTTTAAGTGAGGATTAATGAAACAAACAATCTACATAGATATAATAAACTCAACCTAATCTTCTTGCTCTGAGAACATTAATCAACAATAACAACATCCAAAAGCAGTTATCAACAAAACAAAATCATACAACATAACTAGATATTATAAAATATTTCCAAGACGCACCTTTTATTGAAACTAACTGTACGTGGAACATGAATTAATTATGAGGTTCATCTAGGTTGTGAAGCTATGAAAAAGAAATATAAGGAGTAAGAAGTTTACACAACAACTTCATAATTCTTATATTTCTTCTCATAGTTTCTCAAACTATATGAAGTTTGCTGTTGTTGTTTCTTCATTTACTTTTATTGTGGCTTAACAATGTATTGTTCTTGTTTTGAGTCCTACAAACACCATGAAAGTCCTACAAATACATTAAACAAAATAAAAACACTAACAACTTACATCATTAATGGATATATATGAAGTCGTGAACTGTAACAAAGTATAAAATTCACTTTGTTTGTGAAGTTATGAAGAAGAAGTACAAGGTGGATGAAGTTTTCAACATAGCTTCATACTTCTTGTACATTATTCCTGTTATGGTCGTGAAGAAGAATCTAAAAAAAATAGAACATTCAACAAGATGCAACAAAAGAGATAATCAAGAACTATCTAACAAGAAGATGGAAGAAGAATAATACCTTATGTATGAAGAACAAGAATCACGGCTAATGACATAAGAGAAAAAATGGGTGCTAGGGTTTACCTACGAAGGATACGAAGATACTGTCAAAAAGTGAGAGTTAATTCGCTTATATATGGTTATACTATTTCACAACGGTTAAAACTATCAACCATAGCGATATCCCTTTTATTATTTATTTAAAAATAAATAAAAAAGAAAAGGCGCGTCTTAACGTTAATTGAATAAAATATTTGAGGGCGCTGAGGTTCGAACCCATGAAAGTTTCATTTTGTCACCACGCTTAAATCATCCACCGTTATTATATGCTAACATTTTTAAATAAATAAAAAAATTGTTAGCGCCTCGGTTTAGATATGTCACCCCGGTGTATTGATGAACTGGGGTGACTTTGACATTGTCGTATGTGCGTTTTGTAATAGTGACAGTTCATTGCTGAAATGGAACTGACACATCATCAATGTGAGCGTCATGTCATTAAAAATTGCCTTCAAATTTGTAGGGGACTCAGAGTATGCTTTACACTTCGATGGGTTAGCAGTTAAACCTGTGGACTCAGAAAACCGGTTAAAAGCTTTCATAACAAGATTGATAGAATCGATGTCCCCTCTAGCAAATAGTAGGAGATCGTCAGCAAAGCAAAGATTAACTATCTGAAGCTTATCACACTTCGAATGGTACTTAAATTTTGGATTTTCCCCCATCTTTGACAACACTCTATGCAAGTACTCCATTACTAACACAAAGATGAGTGGAGATAAGGGGTCTCCTTGTCGGAGGCCTCTTTTAGCTTGCAGCACTTTAGTTATAGAATTGTTAACTTTATACCTATACGACACCGTTCTGATCACAGTCATAACCCAATAAATGAACTTATTAGGAAAATTTAACTCACCAAGGATATCTTCCACAGATTGCCATTCCACACTATCGTACGCCTTCTGGTGATCCATTTGAAGCATACACTTAGGGGCTCCTCCTTTAATACTATAGCCCCTGAGCAACTCATAAGCCAGTAGAATATGATCCTGTATATGCTGTCCCGGAACAAAGGCAGCCTGACTTTTATGAACTATGCTCCCCAAAAATTTTCCCAGTCTAGTCGCCATGATTTTCGAGATGATCTTATAAACCGTAGAACAATATGAAATCGGTCTATAGTCCTTCACCATGTTTGCTGCAGTTGTTTTAGGAATTATGGTCACAAGAGTACTATTCACAGCTTTGTAAAGTCTACCCTTCTCAAAGAAATCTTGGACAGCATTAATAATATCCGCCTTAATGACCCCCCAAGCCGTTTTGAAAAAACCAGCTCCATAACCGTCTATGCCAGGTGCTGTGATATCACTCATAGACTTTAAGGCCTCATAAATTTCCTTTTCTGTGACTTTCTCCACTAGGCTATTGCACTGCTCTCTATTTAATTGAGGACCATTTCTCATAGCCTCTATGTCAATTTTCCTCAGATTTGTTGCTTCTTGACCAACTAAAACATTGTAGAAAGCAAGAATTTCCTCTTCAATATCAGCTTGGGCAGTGAGTTTACGACCATGTTTGTCAACAAGATAATCAATATGAGTTTGGTTGTACTTGCCCTTCAAAGTAGCATAAAAGTAGGCAGAATTGCAATCACCTAATCTGATCCAATCCACTTTAGATCTTTGTCTCAGAAGGCTTTCTTCAATATTTGCGAGATTCATCACCTCCACAGTATAGGCCTTAACCCTCTCAATAAGGAGAATGTTCATCCTGTCGTTAACAAGGTCTGATTGTGCCATTTCCAGATTTGCTCTAGCTCTCTGGATCTGACTAGTTATGCCCTGCAGAGGTTTCATAAGCATAGTAATCACAGGTTGAAGGCGCTGAAGCTTTTTCCAAACACGACACATAGGTTGACCAACAATCTCTTGGTTCCAGTCAGTTTCAACCGCTACAAGGAACCTTGGATCTTTAGAAACTATGTTAGGAAATTTAAACATTCTTCTGTGCTGAACATTCTGGCCAGTAGTCTCTAGACTAATCAACGCATGATCTGAAACACCTGGAGCTCTCACCTTCAAGATAACATCTAAATGCTGTTGATGCCAAGGAATGTTAGCTATAACTCTATCGATACGCGAGTAAATTGTGCCAACTGAATACTTGTTAGACCACGTGAAATGATCCCCCATACTCTCTTTTTCATACAATCCAGTTCGTTCCATCATCTGAGCAAGGTCATTATACTCACTTAGTAGCACTTGATTACCACCTATTCTATCCTGAGTGGATAAAACATTGTTGTAGTCTCCCATTAGGAACCAAGGGCCTTGAATTTGCCTATTAATGTCCTCAATTTCGTTCCAAAGGATTCTCCTTTTTTGCAGGGTATTGTGAGCATAAATTGCTGTACACCACATCATGAACTCCCCACTAGGCTTATACATACCCACATGAATTAGTTGGTCAGAACTCAACATCTCTTTAACTACCACTTTGGTGTGATCCCATAAAATCCAGATCCTGCCATTATTGTGTTTGGAGTAGTTGTCTATGAAAGACCATTTCTTCCCTAATTTATTTCTAACAGCTTCAGCTTTCCTATGTTTAACTCTGGTTTCCAACAGTATACTCATTTCAGGGTTTAAGCTAAAGAGACGGGCTGCAATCTCCCTACACTTCCCCATATTATTCAGCCCTCTTAAATTCCAGGCTATAATCATGGGCCTTGCCCCATTGTCACTACCGGATCAATCCCAATCCCTAGTGCATCAAAATTATTTCTACAGGGTATGTCCTCTTTGTCTGTCTCCTGTAGCACCGCTTTCCCTTTAAACTTCCTATTAATAGGTACTTGAGTCCAATTCTCCGCTGAGGTCTCTATCACATTATTAGGAGTGCTTACTTCAGGAAGAGGAGGGTTCACTTTCACCTGGACCTGTTGCCATTTCTTTACCTGGATCGGTTTCTCCACGGTGCACTGATGGCCAATCTTTTGACAAGTATCACAATACTTTGGTTTCCATTCGAATTCCACCATTTGTTCAAGCTTCCTACCTTCATTATCCTTAATCAGAATTTTATCCGCCAATTTCTTTGTAATGTCAACTTCAACAAGTATACGAGCAAAATAAATTCTAAGCTTATTCGCAGTGCATTCGTCTGTAAACAGTGGCTTACCCAGAGCACTTCCAATCTTTCCCAAGCTTGAAGCTCCCCATAAGTGTAGAGGAAGATTTGGCAGTTTTACCCAAATTGGGAGCGTTCGGATCATATCCCTCTTGAAATCAAAATCATGGCTCCAATGTTTGAGAATCATAGGCATATTCTGATAAGAGTAGGGGCCCCTCAATAGTACCAAATCCTTGTCCTCACTCGATTGAAATTTCATCAGAAAATAACCTTCATCATGGTAATAGAGCTCTGGTAACTGAACAAAGTTCCAGAATCGCAACATGAACTGTTTCACCGCGTTCATGCTTAAATCTTTACCCATAACATACATAATCATGGCGTCTTCCCAATACCGCTTCTACGACTCCACGTCTGAGGATTCAATTTCAACTTCTATTACGCCTTCTACCATCTTCGGTGCCTGATATTCAATTACCAATCCATTCGCTGGGAGCCTGTTGCCACTAATTATGTCGACCCAGAGTTTCTTCTCCTTGCCCTCAATAATCAGTTCCTTCTCCTTGTTCTTGGGTGCTTCCTCTACTAGGGTATCCTTACCCTTGTCACCAACAGCCGGTGTGCTGTTGTCTTTGCTGCTTTCACCAGGTGTCTTCAAGCTCGTCCCAATAACATCACTTACCAGTAGTTGAGTCGTCGGCGATGACACCTTAGCTTTAGGTCGTCCTCTCCCTCGCCCCATCTTCAGAGATCCAAATAAGTCGTAAGTTGTGCCACGGTTTTTCCGTCCTCCCCCGTGGCCCCTAACCCTAAGGCTAGGAATTTAAGGCAACACAAAAGTAAGGAACAACCGGAAAAAGTTGGTGGTTGCCGGAAATCGCTTCGGAAATCGCCAGAGAAATGTGTGACCTTACTTTTTTTTTAATAAATAAGTATTAGTTTCATTATTTTGTACAAAATAATATTCAAATTATGTGAAAAAAACTTAAATAACAAGTAAAGAGTATATAATAATTTAGTTTTGAATAAAATACACAAAAAAATATAAAATAAATTTTGATAAAATGATCACTTAAAATTATTTTATAAAGTGATCATTTATTAAATTCCACGTAATGTAATTTAAAGAAAATAAAAAAAAGTTATCCTTTTTTTTACATAAATTTAATTTTTTTAATTTTCTTTAAAATATATACATTATATAATTTAATGAAAATAATAAACCAAATTTATCAAAAGTGACAGAAGACTAAATTTATCTCGTGATAAATAAAAAAGTAATTTTTTTTAAAATATGAAAAATTTGAATTTTACTATTTATTAATAATAATTTTTATTTTTAATAAAAAATTTCTTTCCTCTCAATTTTTAAAAAAAGTTTTGATATTTTTGTTTTACATAAATAAAGTAATATTTTATTCAATTAAACTACATGACTATAAAATTTATAAGTTTTTAAATATATTAGAAAATTGTATTAAAAATATTAAAGAAAAATAAATTGAGTAATGTGTACATAATAATTATGTTGTAAATCCAAAAATATATACAATAAGTGGTCATTTTATGAAAATTCGTTTTTAAATTAAAATCAAAATTTTAATATATTATTTTGAAAATAATAAGAAACATTTTTTTTATTAAGAATCATGAAAAATATTTGAGAATTCAGTTTTTTTTAAGAAATATTAAAAAGAATCATGCGTTTATTTATTACCAAAAATGAAGGAATATATTTTTAGTAATAATCATGTGAGTCCAAAAGTCATTTAATAACCGTTAGATTAAAATAAAATCAAAGGTCACAAAAGAGTGTAACTATTAGTGTAACTTAAGAGTGTAATTTGATCCCTCATATATATATATATATATATATATATATATATATATATATATATATATATATATATATATATATATATATATATATATATATATATTCGTGTTCATACAAAAAATTACAAATCATATCTTCACAAAAAATATATTTCAATTTCCAAACTCACTCTATTTCCAAATTTGATTTACTCAATAAAATATTTGCTAAAAAAAAGTATTTTAGAATGGTTCAAAATCACCTACAAACAAACACAATTAAAATTAATAAACAAAGTAAAATTAAAAATAGAATAAAATAGAAATTGAACAAATAAAAATAAGTAAATAATAGAATTATAAAATAGAAAATACACAATTACCGTGAAACAAATAAGTAAATAATATAAGAGAAATGCTAAGAACACTCTCTTTTCAACACTCTCTCAAACATTCACTCTATTATTGATTGAAACATGTGTGAGTCCTACCACTTTATGTGAGACATATTTTCAAAGTGAGAGACCCACACATGTTTCAACCAATGAGAAAGTGGGTGTTTGAGAGAGTGTTGAAAAGAGAGTGTTGCTAGCACTCCTCATAATATAAATATAAATTGGAGAAGACACAGTTACCTTAATACAAAGTGAAATCAAGTCACCTAAACAAAAGAAAAAATAGAGAAAAATGAAGTGAGATTGAGATTATTATAATCTAAACAACTGTAATGGAATAAACATACATATTCATATAAAGAATGACAAATTATATATATAAGTGTTGAAAAACATAATGAATATGTAGTTGTATTAGCGAAATGTGTTGATAGTCTGTGTTTAGGAGAAGATTACTTAGATTTTACGAAATTTGTGTCTTTATAAGAAAATATGAAATAAGATATGATGTGGTCTACGTAAATAAGTAGAAGAAAATTGAAATAGAATTAAAAGACATGAGTGTGTAGAGTAAAAGACATGAGTGTGTAGAAGGAAGAGTTTTGGAAATTGATGGAGGCATTATTATGGACAATATTGGAATCAATAGGAGACAAAATTGGTTTCTTTCTCACATATATTTAAATCCATCATAGCTCATTTGAATGATAATGCATCCCCACGTTCTATATTATGAGTAATGCATCCCCACTTTCTATATACATTGTTATGAAATGGGAGATGGAGAGAAGTGGTTTTTTTGTTAGTGGGTTATGATATGGTTATGTCTAAGATGTTTAATGTTTTAATGGGTTTATTTAAATTCAGTTATTAATTAATTAATAAGTAAAATTAATAAAATGAAATTATTTCAATTCAATATTTAATGTGAGGGTTAATTTAACGTGATGGTTAGTTGAAAAGTGAGAGTTAATATTTTATATATTAATAATTTAATAATTAATAGAAATATTGGTGAATGGGGCAAAAAGGAGAGTGTAAGTGAATAGTTTTTTTTGTTAATTTTAATATTTTTATTTAATTTATTTATTATAGATTTTGGCGGGAAATTTTTAGGGGAAGAAGTTGTAGGATTATAATTTAGTATGATAGTTAAGCAACTCATATAATAACTTGTTTTAAAATATCAATAGAATACTTTTATTTAAATCAAATATAGCATTTTAATCTTATTTTAGGTAATATATCATTTTAATCTTTTAATCATTTTAATCTTCATTTTTTTTAAATTATTGTAAAAAATAACTTTTCAAAAATCTAAGTCAGCGTTCCAACCATTTAACTTAAAACGATAAATTGATAATTATAATAATATTTAAAAATACACATAAATAAAAAAATCAATTTTTTTTTAAGAGTAAAGAGGGCCCAATATACAATGCATTGGATAGAAATTTTTACATTCTTCAAATTCAAGTTCTCCTCAATTTAAAAGATTAATCTATACAATCAAGTGCAAAACACATCTTATTTATAAAAAAAACAAAGGATAACAAATCTTTTGGACTATCACAACAACTTATTGCAATGCATTGCATTATGTAACATGATCCCTTGCTCCAATTTGCTTACTCTTCATATACATACATGTGCTAATTAATAATAGCATTCACTCTATTGATTTTGCACTTTCTCCATAACTCAGCCATATTTTTATATTACATCTATAATCATGATTTCGGTCAACCCCCAACAAAATCACATGAACAAATCCTCCAACCAATCTGCATTATTCTACTGCAACACTAAAACAAGCACAACATTGTATTCATTGTACTTCATCACCCTAGTCTATTCATTATTTTGCTCATTTGGATTTATCAAGAGAAACAAGAATCAAAGAAAGATATATCAATAGTGTCAATAATAATAATAAATCGATATTTTTGTTTCAATTCTAACAAACGACATTTTCAAAATTGTCCAATTTTGAGCATATAAAAATTTCTAACAATAATATTATAACACAAATATATTACTTATATCACTCAACCAGTTTACTATAAATCTATTTAATATAAATCTAAGATTGTTATGATAGCAACCTAACTATATGTCATCTTGGTAGTAACTCTAAGCAGAAATTTTAATTATATTTTTACTAATTTATTCCTATATTAAAAATAAACAATAAAAATAAAAATAATTTAATTTCCACCTACCACTATTATAAATAATAATAAAAATTGTAATAATAATAATAATATAATATTTAATTACCATTATTAAAAATCTCCAAAATGAAAATTAGTACTAGTATTAAAAAAATCTTAGGGTTTTTTCTTAGAATTACTACCAAAATGACAACCTTGAAGTTATATTAAGTAAACTATGAATTTAATGATTAATCATAAATATTATCTACAAATAATTTAATCTTACACTTTTTATAATATTGCATTATTCACGTAAATATTATATTTCTTTCATATTTAAAGAACATAAGTGAAATATTGAAATATATATTTTATATATATATATATATATATATATATATATATATATATATATATATATATATATATATATATATATATATATCATTAGAGATTTTTATATTTTAAAATTTTGTTTTTAGTTTATATAATTTTAAAGTACGTTTAAAATATGATATAAAATTTATATTATAAATTATTAAAATAAAATTCTAATTAAATATGTGCAATGCACGGACCATAAATTTAGTATATTGTAAGATAAAAATTCCTCAATTCTAGGTTTTAAAACCCTTGACAGTGGAGTTTCTAAACACTTAAATGAAGGTGAAGTGTATTGTTGGAGGAAGGATATTCTCCAACAATTTAAAGTTTAGATTCTAATTTAAATTGAATAATTTAAGAATGAATATAGGAAGAATGAAAAAGAAAATAGAACATGGAAATTTTCATTTATGTTCAATTTTTCAATGATGAAGGTGTTCCAGTAAATGTACTTATGACATAATTGATAATCAATAAATAAAACCACAAATTAGTCGAGAAAAGGAGGAAATTAGCTATTATAAAAAAAAAATACTTGGATGAGATGGCAGAAGTCTTTTTTAGTTTAACTTGAAATCCTGGGTTAGAATTTAGCTTTAGAAAAAGAGAATATCCGCTTTAGTTGGGTCAGACTTGATGAAAAATGTGAGCTCAACACTCATTTGTCAATATTTTTTTTTAATTTTTTTTCATTTTAACAAAATTATGGTTATAATTAAAAAATCTCAAACACAAAAGTTAAACCTAGGTTTATCCATACCTACTCGGACTTTAACCGACCCAGAAAATCACTTAGTCCATTGTATATTTCATACGTTCATTTCTATATGTATTTAAATAAGGTTCTAACTTTTTGTATGCATGTGTTAGACCTTGTTTCCCTTTTATCAGATCAATTATTGTTGGAGGCAAAACCTCAAGGGGATGGCACTGCAAGAAAATAGTCAATAAGCGTCGGCTAAAAGTGGACTCTAACAGGTTAAAAACAAACAGTAGAGTTTTAAGCGGCAACTTAGCGTCAGAGTCGGGACCGACGTCTTCAGGCTTGAAGCTAATAGTAGTATTTAGCCATCACTGAATATCGTGTTGGCGTCTTCATACTTGAAGCTAACAATAGTGTTCAGCCATCAATATGTATCATTCGTCATAGGAGATGTTAAAGTGAAGTTAAAACATAGAATAAAAAGCTAACGCTATCAGAGTCAACTTTATGAGACACTACTTCATTGATATGTAGTCTACATTAGCTTCGTCTGTAGCCGACGCTAATTTTTATTGTCTCGTGTTGGAGACACCATTTTATTGATGTGTGGACATTATTACCTTCGGCTATGGCTAACGCTAATTTTTAATGTCTCAATGGGGTACCAAATGAGTAACCTCATTAGAGACCGTTATTGCTCACATTAATTGAGATTTGGCCTTTATATCTTTTTCAAAAACTTAATACAAATCAGTACTTTATGTTCCAAAAATTAAACTATCAGGCGTGTAGGTGTGTGGATAGCAACTAATATTTCAAACAGAGGAAAACTTTCATAAAATTTCAGCTCATAAGAAAATATATTCATTAAGGAATCTTATACTTGAATAACAATTAGTTTAGTTAAGAATTAGATGGTTTTAGAGCAAAATTTGGCAATATGTGAGATTAAGACCAAAGCTGTCAAAAGAAGAGAAAAAGAAAAAAATTATATGAAGCTAAAAATCTAAGGGAACCACTGAAACAATTGTCGCACGATTCTGATTCACATTTGGAAATTGTCCCGCGATTACATGTTTTGACCACCATAAAAGGAAACTTTCATAATTCTTTTGGGGAGAGATCAGATTTTAGAGAGTTTTTACGACTGCAAGGATTTTAAAAGAAAGGATTGACTGATTTTTACTATTGAAGATCAATTTCAATCCTCAAATTCATGTATCTTTCTTCTAAACTTTTTCTATGGATAAATATATTTTGATTTGTTTGTAACATGTAATTGGTCCAATACTATTCTATAAAATTGCTAGATTAGTATTATTCAGTTAAATTTGTTCTTAATGCTTTTTGTATGTTTACAAATATACAAATTAATTATAGGTTTTGAATGATTAATGACCCTAACTTTTGAAACTTACTCTAGTTTAACAGTTCGAAAATATGATTAATTTAGAAATAAGGAATTATAATTTTGTGATATAGGAATTAATGTTCGATAAAAACCTGTTTTGATTTTGAATTCGTCTAAGGCAGTAAGGGATTGTTATTAAAAGAGAGGGTTATACAACAAAGAATTGGGTATAACTATTTTGTTAATTAATCGTAATATTAGAGATACAATTTTAAGAAATAGACGCAATTACCATATAGTGATAAATAAATGACTCGAGAAAGGCCTGATCATTTTTAATCTCTGATAATTTTAATCTTTTTATTTTATCTTTCGTTGCCAACCAGAACTTTATGAAAATTTCCCAATTTAGTAATTTTAGTATGATAATATTGTTATGTTGAAATTAGGTAATTAATGTATTTGGAGACAATCTTATTAAAAATATTATTTACTTGGCAACGATTTAGTACACTTGCCAAATAACATCAACAAGTTTTTAACTGAGTTGTCAATCATTTCTTATTGATTTCAACAAGATAATTAAATTGTACTTGGATATATTTTTTATTTTTGAGTTTTTGGTTATTAGTTTTATTATTTTTCTTCAATTTTTACTACTGATTAGTTATTTATGTATTGAACGGTGCTTTAGTGAGAATTATGGTTTATGCAAAATTTATGAAGATATTTTAGTCAGTGCAATTATCCAAAGGAAACCTCTATCAAAGCTCACAGATTTTGTTCGTTTTACTATTCCTTCATAAATTAGTAGCCAAAATTTTAAGCATACACTTTGCAATTTAGGGGATAGTATCAACTTGACGTCCCTTTCAATGATGAAGAAGTTTGATTGTGGAAGTTTTAAACCTACAAGTATGACTTTGACCCTAGCGGATCATTCAATTACTTATCCTTATTATGTACTTAAAGAAGTGTAAGTTTATAATTAGAATAAACAGGGAAAGATAGAAAATAGTTCATTATCGATATTAAGGTTGTGTAGAGGAATTAAGCACCATCCCAGACAGCTAAAAACCCTATACCAAATAGACACCATGTTGGAACAAAATTGGTTTGTACCACATCCCTAAGATTTTAATGATAACAAAGTATTTAAAGAACAATTGGGTATACTAACAATTGGGCTTACTCTTTTTCTTATGTCATTTTTCGATCCTTTCTCCATATATAGATGGCTCTGCAGTCTGCCATATTTTCTTCATACTGTGTGTATTTTTATGCTTGAGCTATTAGGCTATTGAATGTTTTTGGTTATCTAATTTTGATTCTTTCAACGAAATTTAATCTACTTGCAGCCCGAGACGCAGCAGATATTTTATAATTTCATCATAAACAATCTTGACTAGTATGACTTCTTTACTGAACATCTCTATGCAAGATCTCAACGTCTCATCTTTCACTTTCGATAAGCTGCAATATATGCTAAAGTGATATTATTTATAATACTAAATTGTTCACTTTACTTTTCAATAATTTTATTTATGTTTAATTTTTTTCAACATGTATAGTTGTGGTGGGATACAATCTTATGTGTCGTGATTTAAGAAATAAAAATCCAAAATTTGTTTTCGCAAAAGTGATATTATTTTTTACATTCTTTTATTTTTACTAATGTCTTACTTGTCCTTTTTAGGTGTATTAATCACTATATAAAAATTATTTATAGACGCATCGACAACCAAAATTATATGAATGTGAATACTATGTTATGAAAGATATGTTGGATAATCTCTTTGGAGGCATTAGAGATTCATGGCCTAATGTAATCTCTTTAACCATATGTACGTACTTTATTTATGTTAGTTGTTAAGTTAATATTTTTGTAGTTAGCTAGTAAAAACTTTATGTTATTGTTGTGGAATTGAATGTTTAGTATTGTTATTTATTTGTTATTCTAATTTAAATTTTGTTCAAAATATCGGCGTTTAACGATCGAACACCATTCACCAAAGAAGATATAAATGACGCTCTTTCACATTTGATTGATTGTTTCCTAGAGTTTTTTATTTTCAAGAATATTATATTTGTCTTAGTTATTGCCTCATTAATTTGTTAACCATATATATATATATATATATATATATATATATATATATATATATATATATATATATATATATATATATATATATATATATATATATATATATATATATATATATATATATATATATATATATATATATATATATATCAAATGAGAACTTTAGTTATTATGAGAACTGAAAACTTTTAATAATAATCATACGATTTAAAATTAATGGCTTAGATTTTACTCAAATTTTAAGAGACAATAATTAATAGATAGATTCTGGTTTAAATACATATCACATATATGCATATCTGAGCATTGATTTCAAATTGTATGGTTATTATTAAAAGTTCTCAATTCTGATAATCACTAAAGTTCTCATTTGATACGTCAAATAAATATATATATATATATATATATATATATATATATATATATATATATATATATGTGTGTGTGTGTGTGATGTATCATATGAGAATGACATGAACAATATAAAAGCGGAAGAACCAAAACACAAAAACAACTTCATTCAAAGGAATCAACATGCGGCATCCTGCTCAAGCTACCAACAATGTTGAGAATCCAAATGTTGTTGTAGAGGATGTTGTGGTGTGAAACCAGCCTGAGCCTCAAGATGGTGTTGTGGCGCAAAACTAGCATCAGATTCAAGATGTTGCTGAAGAGTGTGTTGTGTTTAGACTAACTAGTAACTAACCTGTGCGTGTGCACGGGTTCTGGTATATGACGCGCATTTGTTTCAGATATATATTTTTTAATAGAAAAATGTCTGGTACCCGTTAAAAAATAATAATTAAATGTATAGAAATATGTCTGGTACCCGTGAAAAAATAATAATTGAATGTATAGAAAAGTGTCTGGTACCCGTGAAAAAATAATAATTGAATGTATAGAAAAATGTCTGGTACCCGTGAAAAATTATAATTGAATGTATGAAAAATATTCGATACCCGTGAAAATTAATAATTGAATGTATAGAAAAATGTCTCGTACCCGTAAAAATATTTAGATCAATAAATTTTTTTAATACAAAATACAAAATTGTTATAAAATATATGAATAATAGAAACTAAAAAAATATAATAAAAAATAGAAGCTAAAAAAATAGAATAAAAACTAAAAAAACTAAAAAAATTATAAATAAAAAGAGTATAAGAAAAATTACAGAAAAATCTTATGAATATAAAAAAAAAAATTATTTGAAAGATATCTTGTTTTCTTATTTGAAATAGAAATCTTGTGAATATAAAAAAGAAAATATCATTTGGCAGACCATCTATTTTCTTATATCTTATATATCTTGTGGTTATTTTCAAAAAAAAATAATTGAGGCATAATGATAAAAAAGAAAGTTTAAGCTTTAATTAAAAATCATTTTCTCTGCATATTTGTAAATTTCTCTAAGTTTCAATGGTCAAATGTTTCACTCATGTTTCCAATAATTTCAACACATTTATTAAGTTGAGAACCACCATAAATCTCATTTTTCCTATGTGATTCTCTATTCTATTTCATTCATACAAATTTAAGATTAAGGTATAATACAAACTTATAAACATTAAAGAAAGTAGCAATTAAACGAATATACTGTAGGTACTTGGTATCATCATGGAAATTACAATCCTACCAAATAATATCATAACTCAAAATACAATTCAAATTGCTGTGTAGGTTCAGATACATTGGAGAATCTACTTATTAAGAATGTCTTAGAAATTAACATGACTGGAATTCCTGGTAATTTACAAATTTATGAATGATGTTTTGTTAGTATCACATGCCTTAATACACACATATAAAAAAAATTAATACTAAATAAATTATCTATGTGCATTACAGAAACTCAGGTTTTCTGTTTCTTTGGTATATAACTTCATTTCCCTTACTTTCACACAACATGGATACATAAATAGTTTTATGATGGTACTCAAGCTGAAACACTTTTTAGAACTCTTCAATTAAGGACTTATGAGTAATATGAATAAGACTGTCATCATCTAAACCATGCAAATTAGATGTTCCATGATCATTACATGATGGCTGAGCTTCTCTCAGCAACTCTTTGAAACTCCCAACTTGACGACCATGTATTCCTCAAGGGACGATCCATTTAAAGGGACTCAAATTCGTCGTTACGTTAAGTGCTAAGCCATAGTATGTTATCCATTGAGCCACCCTTATACCTATAGCTTCCAGTTTCTCATTTCTGAAATACAAAGATATAATGAAGAATAAGTAAAAACATATTATGGACAGTTAACATTTCAGCATTTTTTAGAAACATAAAAAAGTCAAACAGAAATTGAATAATCTTTAACAATCACTACAGGTTGCAGTATACTAAATTGTCAATTATGGTCGAGATTCCAAAATTATGATAAATTGTTGCAGTATACTAATCTCTAACACCTTATGACATGCTCATTGGCTACACCGAAACAACATGAGACACTGAAACACCGAAACAACATGAGACAACATCCAACAGCAACAAACAACAACATACAACATTCAACGGAACAGCAGCAGATGACATTCAACTGCTTCTAACAGCAACACATAACTTGAAACACATGTATTTTAAAGACAAAAATCATCAGTTTATCAAATAACTTGAAACACAGAAAAGGTAAACACCATTGAAACAATACTTAGTCATCTCTTCGGTTCTATCTATCACATTGAAACAATACTCATCATAAAAAAGTAGCCATAAAGACAAAAAAGAAGTAAAAAGAAGTAATCGATTAACACATTATAACTGAGTCGATATCCAACAGAGCTAAAACCAAAAACATTGAATTTTATACCAAAATAGTTTATGTCTATTCTTGATGCATTATAAAGCTGATATCCATGAACCGATGTTAAATACTCATTAGAAAACACTGTTAACAGCTCGCCGCATTACATACACTGTTAATCGCTTGCCACAGTAATTGTAACACCGTTAACCAATCGCGGCATATGTCATAAGGCCGCTCGCCACTCACTGTCCAATCTCGTGGTAATGCAAAACGACATTCAATGGCAACGCCATTTGCGCGATCGCCGAAAATAGCATTAATTTATTCAGCTATAACAGTAACTTAGTGCACACCAACTTGTTATGTACTACCTCGTTTTCTAGAAATGCAAGATTCTTGTCAACAGGCTCACACATCACATTTGTTTCTAACTTAATTTCTTGCACAGCAATAGGCAAACTGTGAGCTACAAGCTACTCATTTCAAGAACTACAAAACTATGATAACATATAGATATTATACAAAATCCTTGCATATACCATACAACCTGCATACATGATTTTGTAGTTGATTAAACCGGACTCGCCACTGCAAAACCAGAAAATTTTGGTGAAGTTCAAAACAATAACAGAGTAGAAACGAAAACAACTTCATTTGGAGAATCTAAAACAGAAAAGCTAAGAAAGTGATTGGTTTGGAACTTTCATCAAACACTTTGCAGGTTACCTGTTTAAACATATACACCATGAAACACCGTTAAACAACAAAATACTTACACGAAGAGGAAGAAACCCTAAAGTATAATTTCACAGTAAAAAACCTTAAAATCTGCGTATATAAATAAAGTTTGAAAAAACCTACACATATAAACAACATCGCAAGAAAAAAAGAGAAATTTAAACCAAAACTCTTCCAGATGCTTACCCGTCCTTGAGATAAAATCTCCAAACAGTTTAAAACAATTAGACCCAGATCTAAAATATAAAAAGTGAAGCTTTTCTTACCAAACTGCCGCAAATCTCCCCCTTTTTTGCTTGAGCCAACACCATTAAACCTGAAATAACCAAAAAAAACTAAATCTAAATCTAAATCACTAAATCACCAAATCTAAGAAGAAGATCTGTTATGTAAAATCAAATATTTGTGAGTAATAACAAAGGTTGACGACGAAGAACAAATACCGTCGAAATCCGCTTTGTCCGAAAGTAGAAACCATCACATCAAAAATGTCGAAAACAGTTTGAAGAAGAAGCAGAATGATAGGATGGATGAGGAGAGAAAAATGAGGCAAGTTTTGTGATTAAGGGAATTAGGGTTTGTTGTAGAAAGAGAGATGAAGAAAGAGAAGGGAGAGATAACAAAGATGTAGAGAGAGATAGAAAAGAGAAATGAGATGGTGGAAGTCGTTTGCTGTAGCATAGAATAGAAAGTAGGTATTCAAAGAATTGCAAAGAACACATCCACGTGGCAAGCCATATAACCAAAGGGGCATTCTGGTCCTTTCCAGAACATCTAACTTTCTTATATTGTAGATGAGAATTCTCAGGGTGAGAAAAAGAAGAAGGTTGAGGCAAATAATTAATTTTTTCGATTCTGATGATGATGAGGCCCACTATGATTGGTCTAATTTTATCTCAGCGAGAAGGTTTAGATATGATAATGGTTTTTGATTATGTAATGAAAGTTTATGTGATGAAGTTTTAATCTTTTTGTTTAACTGTCTTAAGTTTATCAACTTAACAACTTAAACTATCAACTTAAACTATCAGCTTAAACTACAAATTGGATAAACTAACAAACAGATAATTGTAATTGAAAATTCAACAGTTTACGATGAACTTACTCGTAAGAAAGCGTATTTTAGTTGCATTCCTGCCAAGTTCACTGAATCTTCAACTATTACATTTATAACAAAGTAAATATTAAACATAAAGCACATAAGATTCAGTGTAAAATTTTTAATTTTCAAACCCTACTTCAACTATTGTATTTCATAACAAAGTAAATATTAAACATGAAGGGGATAAGAAAACACAACAACTTCAAATTTCCAGAAAATCTCTCGGACTTCAGTTTGTTCTTCTTTTTTTAATCTTCATACATAACCTTCAAATAAAGTACAACTTCCAACTCTGACTTCATATTACTCTCATCTTTATTTCCCAATTTTTCTCTCAGTCTTCATCCCTTATGAAAAATTACATGTTTCATCACTCTTCCAAAAAAGCCTTCCTTTATTCGGTCCCTTATTGCATTGATACAAAACCATACGACTATCACAACCACAAAAATTTCCAGATCTAGATTTTACAGTGGAAGAAGACATAGTAAAACCTTTGGATGAGTTTCTTTTCAAATACGACGGTTGAAACGAAACTGAACAACAACAATGAGTATGAGTGTTCTTGTCTTCTTCCCGACGATGTCGATTGTGTTGATATTAGGGTTTGTTTATTTTTCAGTGGAAAATGGATACGTAGTGTTCAACATATATAAAGAAGCGTCAGTATGTAACAACGGTTTTATAAAGGAGCCGTAGTGATATATATATATATATATATATATATATATATATATATATATATATATATATAAATTTTTAATTAAATATAAATAAAATTGAATATGCACGGATTAACGTAAAATGGATTAACTATTTGAGGAACCAGAGGATCGAACCTAATAAAGATGGGTTATATCACCACTGTTAGGTAATTAACTGTAATTATAACATTAAAAAAATTTATAAAAAAATTATTAGTGCATGAGTTTAGAAGTGTCACCACGATTTTGGGCGAACCGTGGTGACTTTGGCGTTGTTGTTTTCGCGTTTTGTAGTAGTGGTGATTTTATCAATGATTTTTTTTAATCATTGTTTTTTAAACCTCTACAACTCACACTCCCTCTTTTGTTTGGAGTCACATGTCCAATAGATGAGTCTCCTAGCCCACCTAAATTTATATTTATTAGACCTATCTGAGAAATATTTTTTAGGTGGTGTAATAATTTAAGGAAGTAGTTAAGTCCCCAACACAAGATTGAGACTCAAGTAACTCAACGAGATCCATTGCAAAGATTGACAAGAATTGTCAAAGATATGGGAGACTCCTTCAAGATACAGCTCCAACATGATCTAAATCAACTTTATATAATTCAAAAGAGTTGTATTATGGATCTTGTAGGTTATTAATTGACATGACATAACATACTACAATTATGGTGAATATAAGTACATCTTTTTTTGGTGATTTCAATTTTTAATCATTGTTCTAAAATAATTTCAATGTCAATATTTACATTAAAATTTGACTTTTTTTTTTGTAATATTTAGGTACATGCATCATATGTGTAAAGAAAGAAATGTAGGAAAATATGGTTTCTTTTAACCCCTTCAATATTCAATATGCCATACGTCTATCAAATGATAACCAAACTTATATACAAAATAAATTAGTTCAAGAGAAAAGAGATTATTACCTATGACTGCTTATCAATTCTTAAGTATATATGAATTTTTGTTTTCTCTTATTTAGTATTCAATTTTATACCAATTGTTAATTATTTTTTATATTCATGCAATAGTCATAGGCAATTAACAATAATTCCTCTTGCAAAATGACATAATTATGCTATGCTCGTTAGGCAATTATATTAATTCAAAGATGAAAGATATTACTCGCACGTAAGTTCTATTATTCATAATACTAAATTGTTCACTTTACTTTTAATCATTTTATTTATGTTTGATTTTTTTCAACATGTAGAGCTGTAGAGGGATACAATCTTATGTGTCGTGGTTTCAGAAATAAAAAACCTAAATTTATTTTTGTAAAAGTTAGTAATATTATTTTTGACATTATTTTAATTTTACTAATATTACTTGTCTTTTTTAGGTGTATTAATCATTCTATAAAAATTATTTGTAGATGCATCGACAACCAAAAGTATATGAATGTGAATACTAAGGGTGGTGGCAAAATGGGTCGGCCCGTGCACCCGCCATAAAATGGTGGATTGCGTTGGGATTTCGGGCCATCCGCCCACCAAACTCCGCCCGCCAAAACCCGCCTCCCGCCAATGCTCGTCCCTCCAAAACTCGCCACCCGTCAATGCATCGCCCGCCAAAACCTACCGCCCCCCAATGCTCGTCCTGCCAAAACCTGCCACCCGTCAATGCATCGCCTGCCAAAACACGCCGCCGCAAAATCCCGCCGCGCCGATTCATTTAACTCGTCCCGCCTTAAATCCACCATTTCTTAGTTAGTTCTAGTGATTCTAATTCTTGATAGTTTTATCTTATATATTTATTTGTGAATATTGTAATATTTTTTTAAGTAAAATTTGTTAAAAAGATGTTTGTAAAAAATTGTTCTAAAATATAAGTAAAAATTTTAATTGAAATTAAAGTAAAAAAAACCTATTAATCTATAAAAATTAAAAAATAGGCGGGCAAGCCCGCCGCTCGCCAACCTGCCACCTTTTCGGAGCGGACTTAATTTTTATGTCAATTAACACTTGGCGAGCTTGCCCACCCAACTCTTTTTTTGGCGGGTTTAAGGTGGGGCGGGAGGACGGGCGGCCCGTTTTGCCACCCCTAGTGAATACTATGTATTGAAAGATATGTTGAATAATCTCTTTGGAGGCATTAGAGATTCATGGCCTAATGTAATCACTCTAATCATATGTATGTACTTTATTTATGTTAGTTGTTAAGTTAATATTGTTGTTGTTAGCTAGTAAAAAGTTTATGTTTTAGTTGTGGAGACTGAATGTTTAATGTTGTTAGTTATGTGTTATTTCAATTTAAATTTTGTTCAAATTATAGGCGTTTAACGACCAAACACCATTCACAAAAAGAAGATATAAATGACGCCCTTTCACATTTGATTGATTGTTTCCTAGAGTTTTTTATGTTCAAGAAAATTAATTTCTCTTGGTTATTGCCTTGTTAATTTGTTAACAATATATATATATATATATATATATATATATATATATATATATATATATATATATATATATATATATATATATATATATATATATATATATATATATATTTGAAGAGGGATCAAATTACACCCGAAGAGTTACACCATGAGTTACACTCGCTCAATAACTTCATATCGGATAATTATGTTTTAAAATCAACCGTTGGATTGAAATATATTATCATATAGATCATACATATAAAGTTTGAAATTAATCTATAATGAATTACATCAAAATTAACGTTATATGAAAGTCCATTTTGACGTCAATCTTTATGTATCTTGATAACATAGTAAATCATTATAGATTAATCTCAAACTTTAAAAAATAATTATCTGATGTGAAGTTATTCAACGAGTGTAACTCTTCAGGTATATAAGTTATGTCTAAAAAATACGAGTTATAAAGAACATAATGTAAATTTAAAAAGTTTATATTTAAAAAAATAAGGGATTTCTCTTCGGTTGGAACTTTCAACAGAGATAAAAACCTATCTTTTACATCGTGTAATAAAAACAACTAAGAGGAAAAGTGTCGTGCTTTTTTTCTTTTGAAAGATTAAAAAGTGTTCTTGTTGCGGATCGAACCCATGACCTGTGCCTCTTTTTCTTTTGGTTAGAAGTCCAACAGAGGGGAAAAAGTGACACACTTTCTATAACACCCGTTGTTACTCGCCCATCAAACCGAGGTAAAATCCCTTTTTCAAACAAGATTAAAACACTTATTCGTAGTAGTGGTGAAGGCTTGAATTCTAAGAGTGTGCTCTTCGCAAATTCTCAAGTTTAAGTCCCGCTAGATGCTATTAATCTCGATGTTGGGTCAGTCCATACATAATTATTTTTTGACTTTAATTGAGCTTCGTAAGTGGAAGAGGAGATTAGTCCCATTGGATTAGTTGATTTCAAGGTTGAATACCAAATTAAAAAAAACTAAATAATAGAAAAAAAGATATTGGTTTCCTTTTACAATATCTTTTTTATTAGTGAGTGTGAGCCATAATACCTTCAATCAATCATAAATATGTTATTCCTTATATTTTTAATCTAATTATTTACTCTATATTAGTTTTGAATTGACATGAACAACCTAATTAATGACTAAACTAGTAAGTGTACTAATCTCGTTGTAAGTAATAAAATAATCCATCTCTATAGAGATTATAAATTTAACAATGTAATAACAAATGTGTTTTGAAATTAATAACAAAGGGGGGATTTTCAGTAATGATTTGGATACGAAAATATGATGAAATTTTTTTCCAAAGTAAAGTTGAAAATGAAAAGTGATTAGATCTTTATTTCAAATCTCATAATTATACCTGTTGATGAAGTGTGAATTATATGAAAAATAACTATGTTCTAAAATTACGACGAATTAACAAAACCATTGTATCTAATTCTTTGGTGTACAGCTCACTAATTTCTACAGTAATGCTCTAATTCATTGAGCCAATTCACAGTTAAATCACATGTTTCTAAGTTTGTTAATTCAAAAGTCTTAACTTATAACTATCTATTCCTAATTAATTACTAAGTTAAATAATTGTCCTAGTTCAGATTGGTAGACTTACGGTCAATAATTCATACTCATTTGATATCAATTAGCTCGCTCGTCAACACACAAAAAACAATGAACACAAGAATAATTAAATAATAATTACAACATATAAAAACCTTCAAATAATCTCAAACAGTCATATGATCCAACAAAATACAATTAGGTTCATCTCAAACGATCTAATCTAAAATAACTTAGCTACTCATAATGAAATTTACAATTATTATGAGTTGATATATTCATCAAAATCTATGGAAAGTAAACTCTCCAATGACTTTAATGCTCTTCAAAATCGTGCTACAAAAGCTCATAGTCGTCATTTTCTATCTCAAATTCGGAATCCTAAAAAAAATTAGCAAAAAGCCCCATTTATAGGAGAAAAGCCCCATTTATAGGAGTTGGCACGTGTTAGAAACGTGTGTCATCGTGATCGCGTCACACAACATGGCGACCTTGATGTGGCTTCATTGCGCCTACGATGAGAATATCACGAGCGTGAGAAGACCAGTGACAAAAATCCTCATTTTCTTCCTCTTTTTTTTTTCAAATTTTTACTAAGTCTCAATTTTGATCTCCCTAATTTAATTTTTTTGAGTTTTGCAGCAGTAATATATATAGCAAGAACTAAACAACATCTTAGAAGAAAAAATTTCATTCACCATGCATCACCAATACCCGCACAGTAACCAAAACTAGGAAACAATGTACTTATTTTATTAAGCTATGAACAAATCAACAATATTTCAGAAGAATTTTGGCCTTACCTTATTACTACTACCCTGGTTTGTGGTCCAGTGGATTTTGGTGAGTCACGAGTGGTTGAAAATACTGCACAGCAGTAATAAATTTGTGATGAATGTTTTCATATGCAAACCAATTCTATTTGAAAAAAAATCAAGTACTGCACAAAGGAGTGGAATGGTTACAATCCAATAAAGTACAAACCTGCTCCTATGTCCAAAACCCTATTACAATCCATAACCGCTAGTTTTTAGTGAGGAATGCTAATAATTGTTTGATCTGTATAGTCTTATTTGATGACTTTTCGTAAATCAATTTATATGTTGTTGCTTCATCCATGAATATTAGATGTTGTTGATGTAATATGTTGTTGGCAAAGTGGCAAGTTTAGCCCGGTAGTACCATGGAGGTATGGGTTCAATACTGTACTGTTGCTAAATTTGAAGTTATTGAGCCGTAAAAGAAAAACATACGTTCATTTCCCAATAAAACAACAACATACGACCATGGTCCAACCCACCAACACTGAGTGGTAGTTGCGTGGCTGGTAACAAATTTCATACTACAAAACCAGCCAACGCCTTGGCATGTGCATGCATTTTACAAGATCTGTGTGGCTGTCTTTTATCTAACATTTCATGTGACATTGGAATCTGACACGTTCAAAAATATGTTGTTGTTTAGTGTTACAATACTAATGGAAGACAAATTGAATTTGACAACCCAATTCTCTGGCGTCTTCAACACAGCAACTTGTAAGGATTTCATTGGATTTACTCAGCCATGTAGGCATTACAAATTTCATCATTATCATTTATCAATATTCATTCATCATAAACTATTATAGAGCCAATCAATTTAAGTTTTATTTTCTTATCTAAATCTAAATTATTAGATCTGACTAAGTCATATGCTAAAAACTGACACCGCTCAATAATAAGACAAACTCGCAAAGAGATAAAAAAAACTCAATCATTGAATTTTAGCCAATCAATCAATAGTAGTGCTATCAACAATTACTTTATTAAAAATATTAAGAATTATTTCAGTTTAATTACAGACTCTAGATTGAAATTCAATCCTAAAAAATATCTTATTCATATAAAAAAAATTATTAAACAAAATATATTGTAGTCTCATCACATAGCATAAACTATATTTTTAATATTATTATAGTAGAACTTAAGTATTTTATTTAACAAGTAACTTAGCTAGTAGAAATATAATATTAGAATAAATGTTGATTAAACTCGTAATCATTCAATGAGTAAGAGATTAACTTGAACTCTTGAAATCTATCTAATATGGAGATCTTATCTTCACAAATAATGTTGTCTCCACCAGATGGCATTTTGGCAATATTCACCTAACAATATAATTATACAACATAATGAACTTCCAAATTTGGCATTTCCAATATTTTGCAAAATCAATTAATTAATAGTCATGCCTTACGTTTTTTTTCTTTGTTTGTTTGCCAATATCCGGCCCACTCAACCGCCTCATCAAGTGGTTTCAGTCCCTCTCAATCGCAGTTACAGAACCGTAGTCTCTTCTATGATTTTAAATTGTAGACCGCATCACTTGATACGACCGGAATATTGTGATTGCGGTGGTGTCCGCATTCGTATTAAATCGCAATTGTGGTGTAATTGCAAATCACAATAAAAACCGCATCATAATGTTGCAACAGCCGCATCATAACACCAGAACGGTCGCATCAACCCGCATCATAACACCGGAACGGCCGCATCAACCCGCATCAGACCACATAAGGCCGCAAAAAATTGCGCAATTCTAGTAAAAATTATTTGGTCTATTATTTCTTATTTATATTATAAATTTAAGGTATATTTTAAAATAATTAGATATATTTAAAATGATGGAGAATTGATAATGTGATATATATATATATATATATATATATATATATATATATATATATATATATATATATATATATATATATATATATATATATATATATATATATGAAAATTCATATAAAAAATGGAAGACATGTGAAACATAAAATAAATAATAAATAATAATATTTTATGTTCATAAAATATTAAGGGGTAACTTTTCTACCCATCACAAAATTGAGTAGTGTACCTTTCACCAATCACATTGCATCATTTAATTTTATCTTATTTAATTAATTATTAAATAGTATACTTTTTGGTTGTTTCCAAGACATTTTACATTGAAGGTAACTTTACCCAACTTTTTGAGTTGGCTAGATAGGAATTCACCAAATATCAATTTATGCCGCAACGACCGCAATCTACATCGCAGCACCCGCAATAACTGCAATCGCAGTGGTTGCAACCACAACCACATTTGCAGCCACAACCGCAATTTAAAACCATAGTACCTTCTACCAAATCTATCGCCTATCACTACTGGACCAACTAACTATTTGTGCGTTACGTTTCTTCACCAGAACCTTCCTTTTACTCACACATAGAGACACTGACGTGCCAAGACATGCACATAGTGTGTTGTCAATTCTATCCTTCCACATGATAATGACCGATTTTTCAGAACCTAAAAGGATACTATGTGCATGTTTGTCTATATATTGTCCAGATTCATTATTCAAGTATATTAAAACCAATTGCCTCCTATAAGATAGTTTGAAGGTATAGCTAAAGAGCATCTGAAAATGGGTGTTCTAGATGGTTATCTTCCGGTATTGGTTATGATAGGGTTACAGTTTCATTATGCACTGCTTGCCATGTTTACAAGAGCTGCTCTATTAGATGGATTGACTCCAACTGTCTTTGTAGTCTATAGGCAAGGGATAGCCACTTTGTCATTGGCACCTATCATCTTTTCATCTAATAAAAGGTAAATATATAACTATTTTTCCTCTCTTAACCAATTATTCTTATTCTAACTCCTCATATATATCATATATGCTTGTTTATTTTTTATTGTAGGAGACAATCTTTGAAGAGTTCACTAGGATGGAAGAGTTTCTCTATGATGTTTATGACCTCTCTTATTGGGTATACTTTGCCAAATCACCTCTAATTTTTATGGTGCTCTTATAATCTCTCGATATCTCTAAAAAAAAATGTATCCATGCCAGTATTTATTTTTTAAAATTATTACCAGTATCGATGTTTGAGTGTTAGTCTAATGTTTCCTGTGTCCATGTTTTATAGGTTATAATTTTATTTATTTTTAACAAAGTAATAATAATGAAACTTATCTAGTTTCTGTTATTGTTTACATGCAGGGTTACAGCAAATCAGAATGCATATTTTAGTGGACTATTCTATGCATCTTCTACCGCAGCGACTGCTATGAGTAATTTGATACCTGCATTAACTTTTGTATTTGCAGCAATTTTGGGGTAATAGCTCTCAATAAATATAAACAGAAAAACGATATCAGGACTAATAATACAGTGAAAGTAAATAATGAGAACTAAACTAATATTAGGACTAATACCGTGACATTATTATTAATATTTCTGTTTATTGAATGATTAGATTTGAGAAAATCAATCTTCGAAGTTTACGAAACGTGGCCAAGATATTAGGGACAGTTTGTTGTGTGAGTGGAGCCTTAACCATGGCATTTATCAAAGGACATAAGCTGTTACACATGGAGTTCTTTCTTCCTGATTCCATACATCTCACTTCAAGTGGAGATGATAATTGGATTCTTGGCTGTTTGTTGCTATTAGCAAGTAGTGTTTTTTGGTCTTGTTGGATGATTATGCAGGTAAATTTATAAAACCAAAAATTATTTGATAAGGTGACAAGATTATTGTTAATCAATGGAAAAAATTTGATCAAAATTTCTATATAGGTACCGATTTCTGCATCTTGCCCGGATCATATATTATCGACTTTTTGGATGTGTCTCTTTGCTACGTTACAGTCTGCTATATTTGCACTGCTGAAAGATCAGAATCTTCAATCATGGATTTTACCTTCACCTTTACAAATTTCATGCAGTTTATATGCAGTAAGTCTGCACAAGTCGCTCCGAAACATTTCAATTGGTATCATTTGTCGCAATTTCGTCCAATACTAAAAACAATATTTTTATGGCACAGGGAATTGGAATTGCTCTTAGTTTTTTCATTCAATCCTGGTGCATATCAGAAAGAGGTCCATTGTATTGTGCAATGTTCAACCCTCTAGCAACTGTCATCACAGCATTGGTAGCTGCGACATTCCTAGAAGAAGAGCTATACGTTGGAAGGTACGTGATACATACATACATGTAGAGTTGTATTGCATTATTATTGTGTATGTATGGCCTACTCATTTATATGCAACTATGTTCATTTCAGTTTGGTAGGGGCTTTTGGAGTGATCACTGGTTTGTATATTGTGTTATGGGGAAAAGCCAAAGACTTTGATGGGACAAAACAAGAGCTGCCAAAATCAAACATAGAGGATGGTGAAATAAGTAATAGAATAGATTTGGAAGAACCACTTCTGGCAGACAAATCAAAATCAGAGATAAAGATGGAGCCCTGATATGTTAAACTGAGGATAATCTTGGTGAGATTTAATCACTCAAAGCAAAAACCGGATCAAGTAGCTACTTAGCGTGTGTTTGATTCTGCGTTTTCTGAATTTGATAGTACTTGAGTTCAAAAATTAATGGAAAAGTGATTCTTATCAGTTCAGTTCATATTGTTACTTGTTAGGATAAAAGTTCAACAGGTAATATTCTTACACCCCACGTAATGTTTAAACATGTGAGGACCACCTCTCTCATTTCTTTCTCAAATATGATCAAATATAATGGGAGATCCGAAAAACCCAATCTCTTCACCCAAAAATGGAGAGTTCTAATACCTTATTCTAAGTAACCTCGGCGAGAATTTTCAGAGGCATTAAAAAAATCCCTCCCACTCACTCCTTACTCTCTTTGATAAGTGAAATCTTCCTAAATAAAACACTTTTTGAAATTTTCCTAAAATATAAAATACATATGTGGTGATTTTGATTTAAACAAGGCATAGAGAATAAAAAAGAACACAATAAATACAAGAGATTAACATAAAAATTCTAAAATTTAAAAAAATAAAAACACTGGCAATTGTCAAATCACAACTAGATAATAATAATGTATAAAAATTATTATAAAACATGAACTACTCTCAACCACCTTAGCCTAATACCCCTACACTCTTAAAAGCACATAATTAACTACCTCTCACAACACTCTAACACAAGATTATAATAGAAAATATAAAACTAAGCGATGTGAGACTTCTTCAATTCTTTATATAGTCTTGGACGTGAGAATTCTTTTTTAGGAAGATCCTAAAGTCCCACATATTGGTTGAAGATATAACATTGAAAGAGTTTATATAGAGTGACAGTCCTGACATTATCAGTCGGTTTTGTAAGGATGAGTTAGATCAAACTCTAATATGGTATCCGAGCCTATCGATCGAACCATGGGCCGCCCACCTTTAATATCCACACGTCAAGCCCAAAAAATTGTTGGGCGCGAGGGGTGTATCAAAGCCCAAAAGAATGTTGGGCGCGAGGGGTGTATTAGAAATATCTGTTGATAAGGTGAGGAGTGTCGTTATATATAAACTATTTTCAAGCTCTATGTCTAGCCAATGTGGGACTTACGATATTTCTAACATTCTTTAACATATATATTTTAAACAAACTCCAACGATCTCTACATTGATTGACAATAATATATTAGCTTTTTATTGTTTTCATTGGCAATCATACTCCACCATTAAGAGTATAGTCACTTGAAGTTACACCACTAAAAAACTTTTCACATTGTCTTCACGGACAATCATAGTTTAAAAACTATCATACTCCACCTAAAGAAGAGTATAATTCACTTGAAGCTAAATCACTTCAAGAATTTCCTTAGGCTAAAAATCAGGTTGAAAACTTATGATGCAACTTTCATGTTAGTATGGAACTCTCAACCATCAATATAATCTTTTCCACGAAAGTAGAAATGTCATGAGAACACACTTCATAATTTTCAGAGAAGATCATCATCTCTCATAACAAGAAAGAAATTGTAAGCATTTGACTCAGAGCCCTTCTCCGGAACTGTCCCATCAACACATTATACTTCATACGTCCAATCTTTTCACATTTCTAACATTTCACACCCGTTTCATTATTTTTTTTTTTACATAAGACCGTCCTCTAGCAACCAATACTAAGTTTTGATGAAATATTATCCTCACTCTTATATCTTATTTCTTCAAAAATAATTTTACAATCAACTTCTTCAAAAATCAAAATTTCCTTCCCATATATAAAAAAGGTTTAATATACTCACAGAAAGATGAAAGAGATCATATGAGTCTCAAAGTCTTATCTTCATAATCAATCTTGACTTCAATAGTTTGTAATTCATAAACAAAATCATTTAAAACACTTAGATGATCAGATACTTTTGTATGTTCATTCATATGCAAGCTATATTGTTATTACGCCCGACTATAGTGGTGATAAATTAGCAAATAAATGCAAGAGTTGATAGAGTACAAACCCTTTTTTTCTCATGATAGCTATGTAACTTTTTTTGGTAGATGACACCTACGAACAATGTTAAGTTTTATGATTTATATCTCTTCAAAATTTTAATATCTCTCAAACAAGGGGGAATTCAATGACTAAGAGGGTTATGTGTTTTCCAAATCATTTTTCACTGTTTATGTACACTCCTAAATTAGGTGAATGAATCTCCTTCTATTTCTTCCCCTCCTCCCAAAGCCCTCTCCTCCTTTTTCTTTGTTTTTAAGTGATGATTTAAGTTTTGGGTTTTGATCCTCTCCTAGTATCTGGTTCTCTTGTAGAGCATTGTTGAACATTGAAATGTTGTGTTACCTAATGAAGCTGAAATGTATGAATGATTTGTAAAGTAATTAAATCATTGTAAGTGAGTAGAATGTATGCTAAATAAGGGAAAGAATTGAAAACTTATACGGTTAACATGATCATCTTTCTAAAAAAAATATTTAACAGTTCTTTTGTAGAAGCCATGACGTGTGCAAATTATTTCAGGAAGAGTCGTACTGAGGATGAGATTGTGACTATTAATATAATACCTAGATGGAAGAAGGGGACAAAAGTTATCTTCATTGAAAAGGGTGACCAAAAGCCTAGCATCATCTCAGCATATCTCATTTTTGTAATTGAGGAGAAACCACATGCTCGTTATATAAGAAATGACAATGATCTGACAATTAACAAAAATATGACTGTGAGAATTGGGTCGAACTCTAGTGGGTCGAAGAATAGTTTCTTGTTTCGACAGAGAATGTGTAGAAGACCTACATATTGTAGTCGAAGTGTGTTCTAGTATGTGGGTGTCAAAATGCTTGAGTTGTTAGCATTTCAAATTGAGCATGTTTGTTATGTTCAATTGTTTAAGTTAACTTGTACCCTAAGTTGGCTTGTAATGGATATTTGTGAAAAATCCCATTAGTTTAGTGTGTTAGGTTTATTATAAATATCATACTAGTTTCTCATCATTTCACACTGCAAATCCTAATTTAGGGTGAGAGGTTTATTTGTTATTCTTGTAACACTTGTAATCTTGAATGAAGAGAAAGTAAAGAATAGCAATTAAAACCAATCCCCTTCTTGCTTTCCTGTTGTGTTCTCTATAATACTATGTTCTCGGCATAGTTTTTACAATAATGACTCTAGTCGACGCCTTTTAAAATATTGGAAATCCTTACCTTGGATGGGAGGAGACTCATGGTCTAGTTTTCATGTATAGTCACACCTAGCTATGTTCACGTAGTACCTAATGAAGGAATGTCTATACAAAGAACCTGGAAGGAAGGGAAATTTTATAAAAAAAAGATTATTGACATCATGTATCCTTGTCTAACTCCTCTACAAAAATTTGATCTGAAGGCTAGAATACTAGGGTGCCATACTTGATTTTTTACAGGGTACACTACTACGGAAAACCCACTTCACAACAGTTGAAAAAGGGATACCATCACGCGTGTCATACCATTGCTAAGTAACGTGTTGTTGTAAGTTGTCATTTTCCACCATGGTTTGGAAATTGTCATAGAAAGGCATCACATGCGCTACTAAATTGCATGTGTAACAACCGTTGTGATATATACCATTTATTTTCTAAATTGCATGCGTCTCATCTTTCATTTTTCACTCTTTAACATATAGAGTATGGTTTAGTGGTCTGGCTCCTTCATTGTATCGATATCTTCTCATCTAGATTAATTTCAATAACAGTAATTTATTGACTAAGTCTACCTCATCATCGTAACTTATCAGCGCGATTTTTTTATGACTTATCATCATAACAATTACGATGATTAGTGACGAGGAGGAGGTATACTTAGCCTATAAATTGTGGTTATTTAAATTAAAGTATATGAGAAGATATCGATGTAAGTGTAAACTCGATTTTTTTGACGAACTGACTCCTTGCTCTTTTTATTTTTTTTATTTTTTTATATTTTTATTTTTTGCAAGAGTTGCCACCGACTTTTATTTTATCCAAACAAGGAAAGGCATAAAAGAACAGAAAAAGACCTTTTGACAGATTTTGGGTTCGGGGGGTTGGTTATACAAAGGGAAGGTTTTAAGCACCCTTTGTATCCATGGTTATCCATGGGCTCTTAGTTTTGCTTAGATCACTTTTCTCTTGTTTGATTTTTTAAAATAAGCTCGGCAAGACATTAAGCCTTGTGCCTACATACCTCCTCGGTGCAATGGAGAAGTCAGAGCTAATGTAGTTCCGCTTTTAAAAAACGTTTGAAAAAAACATAAACACGTTTACCATCGTCGGAGCGAATACTCAGCCATTGATCTTGATCATGAGAACAAATAGATTCTTTGCATCACAAATGAAAGAAGGGCTCCAACTCGGATGAAAATCAACGAGTATGACACTATCTCTTTCACGTGGAAAAGATTCCATTATATCAATCAATCTCAAAATCGTGGGGTATCTCAACTCACTACAACACTTAACCGTGTCTAAACTTTGAAAGAAAAGCCACTAAGGGCAAAAGGTATTTTATAAGAAAAGATTTTTAAAAGAGGTTTTACAAACATAAGAAGATTTTGGAAAAAGGGAGAAGATTTTGAAAATTTAAGAAGTGGGAGGAGATGAAGAGGCTATCCTAGTGCTTAAAATAAAAGTTTAAGGAGAGAATGATCTAACCAAAATAAGAAACCAACAGTTGGCCGACGCATTACCACTTGGGGATCCAGATGAACTTATTATCTTTAGCACCACTTTGCATTAAGCACATTAAAATTCTGATGAAAATCGGGCAGAGTAACGGCTGTGTTCGGGTAAAATTCTTATCTCAATGCCTTGGAATTAACCATCAAGGACTTTCAAGGAAATACCTGCATACACAAACAGACAACAATCCAATGCCAGACAGACAGAACAACCATAGAGTAATAACAGAATAGGGGTCCAGAGGCACTAAGTCCATAAGTCCAAATCTCCAAAATGCTAGGGATAGTAACCAGTAGTCCAAGAGAGAACCTTAAGCGTTTTTTAGATTTTTGTTGTTTATTAGTGTTTTAGCATAAAAGTAAAGTATGGTCCAAGTGGACAAAAAGAAAATAACGGAAACATAAACAATGCGTCCAAATGGACAAAGAAAAAAAATAGCGGAAGCATAAATAATATGTTCAAATGGACAAAGAAAAAATAGCGGAAACATAAATAATATGTCCAAATGGACAAAGAAAAAATAGCGGAAACATAAATAATATGTCCAAATGGACAAAGAAAAAATAGCGGAAACATAAATAATATGTCCAAATGGACAAAGAGAAAATAACAGAAACATAAATAATATGTCCAAATGGACAAAGAAAAAATGACAGAAACAATAAATAATATGTCCAAATGGACAAAGAAAAAATAGCAGAAATATAAATAATATGTCCAAATGGACAAAGAGAAAATGACAGAAACAATAAATAATATGTCCAAATGGACAAAGGAAAAATAGCAGAAATATAAATAATATGTCCAAGTGGACAAAGGAAAAATAGCAGAAATATAAATAATATGTCCAAGTGGACAAAGAAAAAATAACAGAAACATAAATAATATGTCCGAATGGACAAAGGAAAAAATAGCAGAAATATAAATAATATGTCCAAATGGACAAAGGAAAAATAGCAGAAATATAAATAATATGTCCAAGTGGACAAAGAAAAAAATAACAGAAACATAAATAATATGTCCAAGTGGACAAAGAAAAAAAATAGCAGAAATATAAATAATATGTCCAAATAGACAAAGGAAAAATAGCATAAACATAAATATGATGAATGATAAAATAAAGTATAAAGCAAGAAATATAAAGAACAATATAATAAAATGCGGAATTTAAAGTTAATTGTTAGTATGTTAGCACGTGAATCATCTTGAAGCTAGTCAAGTATATTCACGATGTTAGTGAAGATCGATGGTGAGTGAATGATGATCTCGGATTTAAAATTAATGAAAATTTAGCAGAAGCTTGATAGAATCATAGCGACTACACGATAAATTTCCAAAAGTCTTAAAACAACTGCATACAATCTCTGCCATATTTGATCTTTTATTCTGATTCGGGACAAAGGAAAAAGATAAGAAACAATATCAAATAATATACAAAAATAAATATAAAACAAATTAAACTTAATTCATTCTTTTTGTGATTTTTTTTTGGAATTGATTTTAAGTTAATTAACAAGCTAATTAAACAAATAATTATACAAATAATTAAACTTAAAAAGAAAAATATTATTTTATATGTCAAAAATTAGATTATAAAAAAAATATAAACCTAAATCTAAAAGGAAAAATATTTTTGGAGTTTTTTTATTGGTTAAAAATAATTAAAAAGCAATATTTACATAATTACTAATTAATTAAGCAATATAAATTAATTATGAAAAGAAATAAAATATTTTTATGTTAAAAATTAAATAAACATTTTATCAACTTAAAACTAAAATTAAAACATTTTTTTTGAGAAATTGAAAATATGCATAAATATGGAGTTTTTAATTCATGAACTCCTAACACTACTACATATTAAAAATTACATTGTACTTACTCTATGATGTTCCAAGAGTGAAATAGAGTGATTGAAATTGATTGAAAGTGGCTATTTGAATGAGCCTTGATTTTTACAAGTTTCTTGAAACTTTTGAAAAATATAAAACTTATGCTATGCTTTTGGAGTGTGTTGTTATTCTTCTCTTATTCCTCCTCCTCTTTTTTCTCTCTTTTTTCCCCCTCCCTTTAATGAAGAAAATGAAGCTTTATTTATAGGCAAAGAGTTTGATCTTGGAAGCCTTACAAGTGGAAATTGTCATGATTGATTTTGTGGAAAAAATATGATAATGGAATATTTTCAATGAGTGTATTTCTTAACCATGGTTAAAACACTCAAGTATTATTCTCTTCAATCTTGCAATAATATATTTAAACATCTTGAATTGGTCTTGATTGGCAACCATAAGCATCTTTGATAATATCTTTGAATTATCTCACTTTAATTAAACTTTAAATGAATAAAATTTAATTAAAATGAAATAAAAATGTCATGAATCATGGATGGGTCGTGGATGCCCTTTAAACATATGAGAATCAAGATTGAATCACAAAAGAATTGGCCTTTTTGAAAAAAAATCAAATTTTGGTCATTACTTGTTTCATGCATTTTTCCAAAAAAGGTCAACTTCATCAAGGCATATCTCCCTCAATTTTGATCCTATGAAAGTGTTCTTTAACTTTTTGGAAAGCCCAAGATGTCCTCTACAAGACACTTTGGAAGCGTTTTTGCATTTGGAGAAGTTATCTTGATGATATGGGCTTTGACAAAAAACTGCTTTTTGTTGACTTTGAAAATGACCTGTAATGTTTTGGCTTATATCTCTTAGGCGGAAGCATTTCTTGACCTTGGTCCCAACATCAAAGTTGTAGAGAATTTAATTTCCTTGAGAATGAGCTTTGGTTGGAATTTTTCTGATAAATTATGAGAGAGTTATGGTCGGTCAAAGTTCAGTTGACTTTTAGGTAAAAAACTCTAATTTTGCAATTTTGAGTTTTGTCGATTTCTGAACTTTTCTTGATGAATTATGATCAACCATTGATCACATGATGAATCTTTTGACAAAATATGGATGTTGACCAAAAATTGCATTTTTGACTGTCTGTTGACTTTTTGGTCAAACTGGTCGTCTGTTGACTGTTTGAGCTGTTGACTGTGCGTCCGAGCGAATCGAAGTTTGAAAATTTGTCTGGTGGTACTTTGAGACGTATGTAGATCCATGAAATCCATTTGAGGTCTCAAAAACTCGTTCTCCTGAAAAAAATAAAAAAACCTAGTTAGGGACTGTTTGTGTAGGAGACAGTTAGGCGTACCTGATTTTTGTGCAGTGTTGAGTCTCTGTTGACCACGTGATTATCAGAAGACTTCTAGAACAAAATCTTGGAAATTTGAAGTGCGAAAAATTGATTTGACTGATGGTACAAACACGGAGAATTGCGCTGATAGCGGGTTTGACTGGTAACTAGCTGTCCGGGTATTAACGTAACAGTTAAACTGAAAATTCAACAGTTAAAGTTAATTTTTTCTTTTTTTGTTTTTGTTGTGTTAATGGTGAAAAATTTATTTACCTGAGCTGTTAGAAAAACACAAACATAATAAATAAATAAAATATACTGTACGCGAACGAAAATACCGATAATAACCTTGAAAAAAAAATATTTAATGCACAGAAAAATAAATATTTAACACACATAATATTATCTTGATAATTAAACTACCGTACGACAGATAGTACAACATTTAATACTAACAGTACAAATATTACATAATATAATGAACAGTACGACAAATAAAATAAACGGTACACTATTTGAAAGCGACAAATACAACAAACTTTAAAAATGACGATTAATAATCCATGCTATGAACAACAGAAAATAGATGATCGGAAGTGTAACCATCGCAGGTCCGCATTTTTCAGGACTATGCAGACAGAAGAAGGACATGATCACCGTAAAAATAGTGATGACTATAAGAAAAAGTGTATCCATCCACTTTGCCATTTTTGCCGAGGAAGAAGAGAAAATAATTATGAGATAGAAGTTTGAGAAATTTGGGAGATGAGTGAAATTTGATGTGAGAATTTATGGAAAAAATGAGGAGTATTTATAGAGTGAAAAGAGAGAGATAGAGTCGTTGGGAGTGGAGTGTTACCGTTTTGAATAGTAGTAGGATTTGAAAAAAAAGTATGGTAGGTTTTGAAAAGAAAAGGGGTGTAGAATAAAGCTAGGATTTGAAAAGAAAGAAAGAGATTTTTTGAAAAAAATAATATAGTATAAAAATAAAAATTAGTGGGAAATAAAACCAATAATAATTTAATTGTTACCAGTATAATCTGAAACCTGGACTCCGCGCCTGCAAATTTTAATTCTGTACCAACTGTGTTAGCATTAATTATCTGAAAATAAATCTCAAATAAACAGTGTATGAAGTGATAAACAGTATTTGGCGTTTATGTAAGAACAAATTTAACAGCGAACCAAAATACTGTATAAAAAAAATTCTAAAAATTGAGTATTCATAAAATCAGGATATTTATGAAATAAAAATCCAAGATTGTATAAAAATCCAAATTTTTAGACAGAAGTCTGTTGACTTCTTTTTTTGAAAAAGAACGAGGGCGAATTTTGGGGTATAACAATAATGATCATAACACTTAGAAAATGATGGGATCTCAGAGGTCAAAAATTGGGGTGCAACAGATGCCCCTATTTAAGTTTCTTCTATCCGGAGACACGATGATTGTAAATCTTCGTTTTAACGTGATGGAAGAGACTTAAATATATAAAAAAACACAATTTTTGAACCTGAGATGCAATGTAATGCTTATGATTATGAATTCACATGATTTCTACGAGATGGAAACAGGACACCAATGGGGAGAAGTAAACAGACTCCGCTAGGGAAAAGGTATACGTCATCTAGGAATAGAATCAGACTTCACACAAGAAAGAAACAGTTAACAAAAGCTTTCAAGATAAAACATGATTGAACTTTGAGAAGAGAATATCTGAGGCATACATGAATGTGGCTACATAAAATGAATATCAAGGTAAAACATGATTGGACAACATCAAATGACAATCAAGGTAAAACATGATTGGGCAACATCGAATGACAATCAAGGTAAAACATGATTGGGTAATCATCAACGGACAATCAAGGTAAAACATGATCACAGGTCCATCAAGGTAAAACATGATTGGATGTCATTAAGGATAATCAAGGTAAAACATGATTGGATAATCATCAAATGACAATCAAGGTAAAACATGATTGAAAAATACCAAATGACAATCAAGGTAAAACATGATTAGAGAATACCAAGTGACAATCAAGGTAAAACATGATTAGAGAACACCAAGGTCAATCAAGGTAAAACATGATTTGAACTTTAAGAAGAAAATATCAAAAGCGTTTTAAGATAAACCATGAATGAAGCAGCATCAAACGACAATCAAGATAAAACATGATTGAACTCAGAGATATTCAAGAGTGACTTTGAATGAGGTAATAACACTTTACTGGGAATTGGGACATCCATAGAAGCTTTGAATAAAAAGTGACAAAGTTCTGAAAAATTGTCAGAACAAACAAGACATATCATGAAGAATATCAGATAGATACAGACAAAACGAATCAAAAGGATAAATTTGTTTTGGGTAGGTGCCAAGTAAGTTGGACTTTGATCTCAAGGTAAGATGTTGACAACAACAGGACCTTAGAAGAATGTAAATGAGCATGATTTTGTTTTTATGGATGATGTTAAAGTTTTCTATGCATGATGAATGCTCAATGCAATGTAGTTATTCATGACGACTGGGATTGACTCTTTTGTGAGGCAAGATTGGAGCTTTGATTCCTCAACACAGGAACTCTAAAAAAAAATCCGCTTGGAAAGAAGATGCATGAACAAACTTCTTATCACACTGATAACTGTATCAAACAAATGATCCTTTGAGAAGTACTGATAAATTGTGCTTGGGGATTGCTGAAGAAGATTGCCCCAGTATAAGTCTTGCAGAGGATATTCTGATCAACAAATCTTGATTTAAACATCTGAACAACAGGATCTTGAAGTAATGTGCCCCTAACAGGATCACTGATCAAGTTTCTCTACTGTTTGAACTTCCTAGAAGATGAGTGCTTACTTGCAAATAAAATGTTTATTCAAGAATGGTAATTTTAATGCAATGCTCAAAACATATTTTTGAAATCAAAGTCACTTTGTAAAGAAAATGGAATCACTTGTCAAAACACAAAGGTTAAGACAACCAAAGTAAAAGATAAAGAAAAGATATGGTATCAACATAAATGATTGGTAAATCTCTTGGGAGTCAGCTTACGCAACCTTGTTGTAGTATGCTTTCAAAATAAACCTTGCTTCAATTAGGGCTTTTGAAGGTTGTAACGTGGTCAGGTTCACGGTTTAAAAAATAAAAGGTATAAGGCTCAAATTTTTTGTAACCCACCCCATCTTCGTGATGATCTTCATTCCTAAACCCAGTTAATTCAAAATATGCATTCAGGTTCTAAGAGACTTCTGCAATTTTATCTGTTGTGATGATGATAGTTCACAAGCCAAGAAAACTTAGTGATGGCAGTCACTTCTTCCTTTTGATAGTCACAACATTTTGTGGTTTAAGAATTTATTGACTTATCTCTTTTTTCTTTTTGATATCTCTAACTTTTGCTTGAGCTGTTTATTTTGAACTCACAGTCAGCGGGATGCCTTAATTTTTGCCTAAGTCATTTTTTGATTTTGACTTAGCAGGCTTTTCTTTGATTTTCTTTTTTTGATACTTTTTTCCTGAAAGATAGTGACTACCTGCTTAATGATTATAATGACCCATCATTGGCTTTTGCTCGGCGTCTCCAACATTTCTTTGATGTATGCGGAGGAAAGCTTGTGATTAAAACACTTGTTGAAAGGTGTATTGAATGATTCTCTTAAAATAGAATGCACAACCAAATTAACTGGGAACTACCCTGCCCCGGGTTAAAATGTGGGTTATTTCGTATAGAAAGAAACACCAACTTCTAGGCTCAAAGGGGTTGACGAGGGATTAACTTCCTTATTTCTCCAGTGTTTGGGAATTGAAACAATGCCTGTACATCGTCAGCAAAGTTTTATTTGAAAGCATACAGTTCAACAACTTAGGTATTTCCTTGTCATCATCCTCCCTCCAATCTTTGCATAAAACACAAGTTTGATAGAGAAAGCAAAATAATTTTTTTTTTTTGTAAAAGAAGCATAAACATAGACATAGTAGATGAAAATGAATTCAAAAATACGATGCTCATTTCATTAAAATTAACATTCTAGAATGAAAAAAGTTTAAAAGCAAACAATATAACTGAGGAAATGCAAACAGTAGGGAAACATCTTTCTAAATCATGGCCTGCTGCCCCTTGATGGAAAGGACAATGAAGATCAGACCTAAAACCTTCTGGAAGTGGATTCCGAGGTGGAAGAATCAGCTCGATGGTAGACAGACAACTTCGAAGATGGAGATATACAAGGATAAGTTTCATGGATAAGCTGGATGTATGTATGCAAATGATGCATTTGTTGTTTATATTATTTGAGTTTCAAAGAACTTAAGATATTAATTTGCAAACATTCAAGCATTGGATTAAAGCATTGGTCAAGTTATCATCAAAATCAATCATCCATTTTGGTGGATTAGAGTTTTCACCCCATCAACACCCAAGATCCATTGAGTTTGATGAAACTTACGATGTTTACAAAAAAGACCTCTAAGTTCATTGGAAATCAAAGGAAAAGATTTTTATGAATGTATGAATGCATGAATGCCACATATACAGAAATGGTAACACAAACATGGTGCACATAAGGTAGGTTCCAAAGTTCAACGTCACGAGCATGAGGTTAAAGAACCAAACATGGGATAGTACTAGGGGTTAATCACCTGCACAACATGTTCTACTGATACGTCAGAGTCCACATTCTTCTTTCGGATATTACCGGCTTGCACAACTGAACTTGTGAGCCAATAATATTCTCAAGAAAAACTCGTCTGAGTGTGGCTCTCCGCATGACAACTAATCCAAGTCTTCACCTGAATAGTTTCTGCGCCACAACCTAATAAGGCCAGGATGGGTTAGGGTTCTACGGCCAACTCAGCTTCTACAGTTCAATGAAAGCAATAATGTCTTCGCAACTGAACTTGCTAAACATATACTACCAACAAGGAACCTCCACTGAGCGGAAGGATTCTCACGTACGCCTGTACATGACTATACCCTCCACCTAATTCTTATGTGTACTTAATCCGGGTTAGGATTTGTCCATAATGTATCTCAAGTGACGGAACCACACATATATCCAGAATAGCAAAAAATAATAAAATAAACAAGTATAAGCAAATATTAAAGTGATCAAAAACTCTAAGGTAACCCCTCTTTTAAAAAGATTTGTCAAGTCCCCAGCAGAGTCGCCAGTTCTGTAAACTCGGTTTTTTTGACGAACTGACTCCTTGCTCTTTTTATTTTTTTTATTTTTTTATATTTTTATTTTTTGCAAGAGTCGCCACCGACTTTTATTTTATCCAAACAAGGAAAGGCATAAAAGAACAGAAAAAGACCTTTTGACAGATTTTGGGTTCGGGGGGTTGGTTATACAAAGGGAAGGTTTTAAGCACCCTTTGTATCCATGGTTATCCATGGGCTCTTAGTTTTGCTTAGATCACTTTTTCTCTTGTTTGATTTTTTAAAATAAGCTCGGCAAGACATTAAGCCTTGTGCCTACATACCTCCTCGGTGCAATGGAGAAGTCAGAGCTAATGTAGTTCCGCTTTTAAAAAACGTTTGAAAAAAACATAAACACGTTTACCATCGTCGGAGCGAATACTCAGCCATTGATCTTGATCATGAGAACAAATAGATTCTTTGCATCACAAATGAAAGAAGGGCTCCAACTCGGATGAAAATCAACGAGTATGACACTATCTCTTTCACGTGGAAAAGATTCCATTATATCAATCAATCTCAAAATCGTGGGGTATCTCAACTCACTACAACACTTAACCGTGTCTAAACTTTGAAAGAAAAGCCACTAAGGGCAAAAGGTATTTTATAAGAAAAGATTTTTAAAAGAGGTTTTACAAACATAAGAAGATTTTGGAAAAAGGGAGAAGATTTTGAAAATTTAAGAAGTGGGAGGAGATGAAGAAGCTATCCTAGTGCTTAAAATAAAAGTTTAAGGAGAGAATGATCTAACCAAAATAAGAAACCAACAGTTGGCCGACGCATTACCACTTGGGGATCCAGATGAACTTATTATCTTTAGCACCACTTTGCATTAAGCACATTAAAATTCTGATGAAAATCGGGCAGAGTAACGGCTGTTTTCGGGTAAAATTCTTATCTCAATGCCTTGGAATTAACCATCAAGGACTTTCAAGGAAATACCTGCATACACAAACAGACAACAATCCAATGCCAGACAGACAGAACAACCATAGAGTAATAACAGAATAGGGGTCCAGAGGCACTAAGTCCATAAGTCCAAATCTCCAAAATGCTAGGGATAGTAACCAGTAGTCCAAGAGAGAACCTTAAGCGTTTTTTAGATTTTTGTTGTTTATTAGTGTTTTAGCATAAAAGTAAAGTATGGTCCAAGTGGACAAAAAGAAAATAACGGAAACATAAACAATGCGTCCAAATGGACAAAGAAAAAAAATAGCGGAAGCATAAATAATATGTTCAAATGGACAAAGAAAAAATAGCGGAAACATAAATAATATGTCCAAATGGACAAAGAAAAAATAGCGGAAACATAAATAATATGTCCAAATGGACAAAGAAAAAATAGCGGAAACATAAATAATATGTCCAAATGGACAAAGAGAAAATAACAGAAACATAAATAATATGTCCAAATGGACAAAGAAAAAATGACAGAAACAATAAATAATATGTCCAAATGGACAAAGAAAAAATAGCAGAAATATAAATAATATGTCCAAATGGACAAAGAGAAAATGACAGAAACAATAAATAATATGTCCAAATGGACAAAGGAAAAATAGCAGAAATATAAATAATATGTCCAAGTGGACAAAGGAAAAATAGCAGAAATATAAATAATATGTCCAAGTGGACAAAGAAAAAATAACAGAAACATAAATAATATGTCCGAATGGACAAAGGAAAAAATAGCAGAAATATAAATAATATGTCCAAATGGACAAAGGAAAAATAGCAGAAATATAAATAATATGTCCAAGTGGACAAAGAAAAAAATAACAGAAACATAAATAATATGTCCAAGTGGACAAAGAAAAAAAATAGCAGAAATATAAATAATATGTCCAAATGGACAAAGGAAAAATAGCATAAACATAAATATGATGAATGATAAAATAAAGTATAAAGCAAGAAATATAAAGAACAATATAATAAAATGCGGAATTTAAAGTTAATTGTTAGTATGTTAGCACGTGAATCATCTTGAAGCTAGTCAAGTATATTCACGATGTTAGTGAAGATCGATGGTGAGTGAATGATGATCTCGGATTTAAAATTAATGAAAATTTAGCAGAAGCTTGATAGAATCATAGCGACTACACGATAAATTTCCAAAAGTCTTAAAACAACTGCATACAATCTCTGCCATATTTGATCTTTTATTCTGATTCGGGACAAAGAAAAAAGATAAGAAACAATATCAAATAATATACAAAAATAAATATAAAACAAATTAAACTTAATTCATTCTTTTTGTGATTTTTTTTTGGAATTGATTTTAAGTTAATTAACAAGCTAATTAAACAAATAATTATACAAATAATTAAACTTAAAAAGAAAAATATTATTTTATATGTCAAAAATTAGATTATAAAAAAAATATAAACCTAAATCTAAAAGGAAAAATATTTTTGGAGTTTTTTTATTGGTTAAAAATAATTAAAAAGCAATATTTACATAATTACTAATTAATTAAGCAATATAAATTAATTATGAAAAGAAATAAAATATTTTTATGTTAAAAATTAAATAAACATTTTATCAACTTAAAACTAAAATTAAAACATTTTTTTTGAGAAATTGAAAATATGCATAAATATGGAGTTTTTAATTCATGAACTCCTAACACTACTACATATTAAAAATTACATTGTACTTACTCTATGATGTTCCAAGAGTGGAATAGAGTGATTGAAATTGATTGAAAGTGGCTATTTGAATGAGCCTTGATTTTTACAAGTTTCTTGAAACTTTTGAAAAATATAAAACTTATGCTATGCTTTTGGAGTGTGTTGTTATTCTTCTCTTATTCCTCCTCCTCTTTTTTCTCTCTTTTTTCCCCCTCCCTTTAATGAAGAAAATGAAGCTTTATTTATAGGCAAAGAGTTTGATCTTGGAAGCCTTACAAGTGGAAATTGTCATGATTGATTTTGTGGAAAAAATATGATAATGGAATATTTTCAATGAGTGTATTTCTTAACCATGGTTAAAACACTCAAGTATTATTCTCTTCAATCTTGCAATAATATATTTAAACATCTTGAATTGGTCTTGATTGGCAACCATAAGCATCTTTGATAATATCTTTGAATTATCTCACTTTAATTAAACTTTAAATGAATAAAATTTAATTAAAATGAAATAAAAATGTCATGAATCATGGATGGGTCGTGGATGCCCTTTAAACATATGAGAATCAAGATTGAATCACAAAAGAATTGGCCTTTTTGAAAAAAAATCAAATTTTGGTCATTACTTGTTTCATGCATTTTTCCAAAAAAGGTCAACTTCATCAAGGCATATCTCCCTCAATTTTGATCCTATGAAAGTGTTCTTTAACTTTTTGGAAAGCCCAAGATGTCCTCTACAAGACACTTTGGAAGCGTTTTTGCATTTGGAGAAGTTATCTTGATGATATGGGCTTTGACAAAAAACTGCTTTTTGTTGACTTTGAAAATGACCTGTAATGTTTTGGCTTATATCTCTTAGGCGGAAGCATTTCTTGACCTTGGTCCCAACATCAAAGTTGTAGAGAATTTAATTTCCTTGAGAATGAGCTTTGGTTGGAATTTTTCTGATAAATTATGAGAGAGTTATGGTCGGTCAAAGTTCAGTTGACTTTTAGGTAAAAAACTCTAATTTTGCAATTTTGAGTTTTGTCGATTTCTGAACTTTTCTTGATGAATTATGATCAACCATTGATCACATGATGAATCTTTTGACAAAATATGGATGTTGACCAAAAATTGCATTTTTGACTGTCTGTTGACTTTTTGGTCAAACTGGTCGTCTGTTGACTGTTTGAGCTGTTGACTGTGCGTCCGAGCGAATCGAAGTTTGAAAATTTGTCTGGTGGTACTTTGAGACGTATGTAGATCCATGAAATCCATTTGAGGTCTCAAAAACTCGTTCTCCTGAAAAAAATAAAAAAACCTAGTTAGGGACTGTTTGTGTAGGAGACAGTTAGGCGTACCTGATTTTTGTGCAGTGTTGAGTCTCTGTTGACCATGTGATTATCAGAAGACTTCTAGAACAAAATCTTGGAAATTTGAAGTGCGAAAAATTGATTTGACTGATGGTACAAACACGGAGAATTGCGCTGATAGCGGGTTTGACTGGTAACTAGCTGTCCGGGTATTAACGTAACAGTTAAACTGAAAATTCAACAGTTAAAGTTAATTTTTTCTTTTTTGTTTTTGTTGTGTTAATGGTGAAAAATTTATTTACCTGAGCTGTTAGAAAAACACAAACATAATAAATAAATAAAATATACTGTACGCGAACGAAAATACCGATAATAACCTTGAAAAAAAATATTTAATGCACAGAAAAATAAATATTTAACACACATAATATTATCTTGATAATTAAACTACCGTACGACAGATAGTACAACATTTAATACTAACAGTACAAATATTACATAATATAATGAACAGTACGACAAATAAAATAAACGGTACACTATTTGAAAGCGACAAATACAACAAACTTTAAAAATGACGATTAATAATCCATGCTATGAACAACAGAAAATAGATGATCGGAAGTGTAACCATCGCAGGTCCGCATTTTTCAGGACTATGCAGACAGAAGAAGGACATGATCACCGTAAAAATAGTGATGACTATAAGAAAAAGTGTATCCATCCACTTTGCCATTTTTGCCGAGGAAGAAGAGAAAATAATTATGAGATAGAAGTTTGAGAAATTTGGGAGATGAGTGAAATTTGATGTGAGAATTTATGGAAAAAATGAGGAGTATTTATAGAGTGAAAAGAGAGAGATAGAGTCGTTGGGAGTGGAGTGTTACCGTTTTGAATAGTAGTAGGATTTGAAAAAAAAGTATGGTAGGTTTTGAAAAGAAAAGGGGTGTAGAATAAAGCTAGGATTTGAAAAGAAAGAAAGAGATTTTTTGAAAAAAATAATATAGTATAAAAATAAAAATTAGTGGGAAATAAAACCAATAATAATTTAATTGTTACCAGTATAATCTGAAACCTGGACTCCGCGCCTGCAAATTTTAATTCTGTACCAACTGTGTTAGCATTAATTATCTGAAAATAAATCTCAAATAAACAGTGTATGAAGTGATAAACAGTATTTGGCGTTTATGTAAGAACAAATTTAACAGCGAACCAAAATACTGTATAAAAAAAATTCTAAAAATTGAGTATTCATAAAATCAGGATATTTATGAAATAAAAATCCAAGATTGTATAAAAATCCAAATTTTTAGACAGAAGTCTGTTGACTTCTTTTTTTGAAAAAGAACGAGGGCGAATTTTGGGGTATAACAATAATGATCATAACACTTAGAAAATGATGGGATCTCAGAGGTCAAAAATTGGGGTGCAACAGTAAGGAAGGAGCCAAGTCATTATACCATGTTCTATATGTTAAAGAGCTAGAAATAAATGATGAGACGGATGCACTTTGAAAACATTGAATATAATAAACTCAACCACAACTATAACAACAACATACAAAAGCATTTATCAACAAAACAACATCATTCAGGACGCACCTTTTATTGAAACTAATCATGGAAATTCATCTAGTTTGTGAAGCTATGAAAAGAAATATAAGGAGTACGAATTTTAAACAACAGTTTCATAATTCTTATATTTTTTTCTCATAGGTTCTCAAACTAGATGAAGTTTGCTGTCGTTGTTGTTTCAAACTAGATGAAGTTTGCTTCTGCTGTTGTTTTGTTCTTGTTCTTGTCAACAGAGTATGAAAACCATCTTGTTTGTGAAGCTATGACGAAAAAGTACAAGGTGGATGAAGTTTCCATCATAGATTCGTGCTTCTTATACTTTTTCCATAGCTACGCAAACAATATGTATCATAACCAAAGTATGGTCTTTATTAAGTGTACCACTTCGAGTATGCAGGATAATCTCATTGGCATAGTCGAAGCAAAAGAATTTCTAGATTTCTTTCCAACTAAACAACCTTCACATAATTTGTCAGGAATATCAAAACTTGGAATACCGAAAACTATATCTTGAGTAATCAGTTGATTGAGTGATAAAAAATTCAAATGTCCAAACCTCAAATGCCACAACCAACTATCCTTGTGGTCGACGACAGTTTTTAGACATTGTACTTTAGTTGAACTGATCATGGTCTTAAACGTCATGTTCTTCGATAGAGGATATTTCAAGACCAAATTATTCTAGGTGTCGAACAATTTTAAAATTCCATCTTTCATGACAATTGAGAAACCCTTTTCGACTAGTTGTCCAACACTTAGCAGGTTGCACTTTATTCTAGGTACATAGAGAACATATTTGATCATAGGTTTCCCTCTATTACTTATTTGAAATATTATGTTGCCAATACCTTCTACTTGCAACAAACTATTATCAACAAGTTTTACCTTGCTCTTCTTTGACTCGTCGAAATCTGCCAACCACACATTTTGACCAGTCATGTAATTCGAGCATTCTGAGTCTTGTATACTTTTCCTCTGAATTTGTTGGAACCACTATTCTTTTCCATGGCTGAGCCTGCAAAGCTTGTATCAAATCTTGAACTCCTTTCCTTTCGACAATCCTAATCTCATGTGCCTCCAACGAACCAACCAAATCTTCCAATTGTAGGGTTTCAAGTTGATTGGGTTCTTAAATAACTACGATAATGTGATCAAAGTGAGAGGTTAACATATGCATTACCTTCTCAACTATCATCTTATCAATTAGGGTTTCACCATAATCCTTCATGAGATGGACGCGTTTCTCCACCTTCAACACATACTCTACAATCTTTTCGTCTTCTTCCATCGATAACAATTCATATTGTCGACGCAAGGTATGCAACTTGACAGCCTTGACTTTCTCACCTCCTTCATAATACTTGACAAGAATATCTCATGTCTCCTTTGCCGATTCAGCATAAAATATTCTATTGAAGTTAGTCGTATTAACCGCCATCTGAATGCAATACGCAGCTTGCAATCCTTCTTCTTGGCTTCGGCGTGGGAAGTTTTCTATGCGTCTGATGCATTTGCAGCCAGCACAGTAACTCCATTAGTAACCAGTTCTAAGATTTCATGAAAGCCAAGCAGAGATTGCATCTATTTTCTCCATCGAATCCAATTATTACCGTCAAGCATTATAAGAGAATTCAGAATGCCATTAGTACCATTCATCTTTTATTGCGTGAGGCACTTTTAGTGAGAAGAGAATAGAGAGAATAAAGAAAATAAGGATTATATTATTGACTTGAATTGTACAAATAATGATATAGACTATGACTATTTATATACAACCCTGATTGAGCTTGGGTTTAAATAATTTGGATTATATTTGATATTATTGGATTTTATTATATTTGATATTATATCTAATATCCCAGTAATATCTCACCATGATATACACATTGAAATTTAGATAAAATTAAATAATATATTTGTTATCATAATTAATTGGATAATTTTTGTTAGAAATTTGTTGTGTAAGATGTACATGTTAGGTGACATTCGGACGCGCGTATTACTCTGATTGTGTTACATAGCCGTTTTAGTATTTAGTTAGCAAATCTTGTTTCTTTTGAGTTCGTTTAGAAGATTCACAAGTTGCTTTGGGGAAGAAGTTTGTTAATTCAAATTAATTTGGAAACGATTTTATTAAATCATAAATATGGATGAAGAATTCTTTTAAGGAGAATACTTAGATACTATTCCTTAGTCCTTAGGTGTGGTTTATATTATTTTCCAATAAAAATATGACAAGTGTATAATTTCCTCTAACACATATACAATTTTCTCCTATTTTTACTCCTTGAATGATGTTAAAGTACACTTGTCATATTTTTATTGACAGATAGCATAAATCACGCCTAAAAAATTATAGGTAAATGGTCCTTTTTTTTAAATTTCAAAATAATAAATAGTGTTAAGAAGATAAAAAAAATTACTCGAATGGCAATTCACTGTATAAATTTTTCTTTTCAATTTTATAATCATTTAAAATATATTCTTTTCAATTCACTGTATAAAGTATTCTTTTCAATTGTAAATATAAGAAAAAAAATAAAAATTACTTAAACGTAGTCGTAACCATGTGGAAATAACAATTTCATGTCAAACACATACCATGCAAACTATATCTTTTGTAAAAATCACATAATATATAATTACATGTATTAGTTATGAGGTTGGGTAAGAAAATGTTTAAAGCATGAGGTACTTCATTTATATAGAAAATATATGTGTAATTTGTGCTATAAAAATATATATAGTCAGTTTTATCACTTTATATTGAGTTTTTTTACCTCTTCTTTTACAAAAACTTTCTGCAAGTGTTTTATTTTCTATCTCAATTCTTTTTCGTATTTTTTATTTATTCTATTTGTTTATATGCTAGAACTGAATAATATAAGTAGCAATTAAGAAATATGCAAAGTCTTTTTCACTATATTCTTTTTCTCGATTTTTGGTTCAGTTTTTTATATTTTTGTGTTGAAGTGATTAAAATATTTTTGTGATCAATTCAAAAATAAAAATGAAAAAATTTGATGTTTTATAATATTGTAACATATTCTTGGGGGCTTGATCCATTCCAAAAATAAAAATGAAAAAATTCTTGGGGGCTTGATCCGTTCCAAAAAAAAAAAAAAACATTCCAAACTTTTCTTTAAGTCTCTAAATAATTTGTTTTGAATTTAATCTCTAACTTGAAAAGTGGTCTCTCTTCTTTAGGTCTCTAAATAATTTGTTTTGAATTTAATCTCTCTCTTCTTTAAGTCTCTAAATAATTTGTTTTTGAATATAATCTCTCTCTTCTTTACGTCTCTAAATAATTTGTTTTGAATTCAATCTCTCTCTTTTTTAGTCTCTAAATAATTTGTTTTTCAATAACAAGTTACTCGCCATCCACTAAATCAACTTCCCATTTTATCTAAATAACTATAGGGAAAAGCTAACAAGTGCCCCAAGGACACAAGTTAATGAAATATTTTTAGAAATATTTTTTAGAAATGCGTGCATTCAATATATCGAAACTTTAAATATGACTTTATTGCATTTAATTACATTTAACTTTTTCTATTTATAGTATTCTTAACATGTGCCCTTAGAGCACATGTTAGCATGACCCATAACTATAATATTGATATATATTACATAAATACTTTAATGGTACCGAAATAGTGTATTAAATAGTTTAGTTTTTTTATAGCACTAAATAAAGTATTAATTAATTAAATAATTAATTAATTAGTTTATTTGATTACTATTTTATTAAATAGTAAAAATTACATAACTAAAATTTTAAATAGTAAAGTTAAATATAATAAACTAATAATTAAAATATTTAATTAAGTAATTATTTAATAAATAAAATAGTTGAACTAAACTATTTACTTTAACTATTTAATATTTAATATAATTAGTTTATTAATAATTGATTTAAACAAAACTTAACATTACTATTTACTATAAAAAGACAATTTAACACTTAATAGTTAAAATATTAAATAATTGAAATAATATAAAATAATTATTTAATACTTAATAGAAAAATTAATCATTAATAGTTAAAATATTAAATATTTTATTAAAACTAAATAGTTGAGATATTAATAAATTATTAAACATTGATATTTGAAATATTGAAATATTAAAAAGTGGAAATATTGAATAGTTAAAATATTTAATAGACTAAATATTTAATAAACTAAATAGTTGAAATACATTAGTCATTTAATAATATTTAGTTTAATTCAACTATTTCAACTATTAGTCTAATAAATAGTCTATATATTACATAAATTATTAAATATAAATTATTAAATATAAATTATTAAATATGCGATTAATAAATAGTTTATATATTTAATAAATCTATCAACTATTAAATATAGTTAATTAATAATTAAAATGTTTCAAATTGTTTAATATATAAATTACTATATATTATTATTTTTTAGAACAAAACAAAAATTAATATTCAAAACAAAACAAAATCTATTTCAAACCAAATTATTGCATTATGTAATATACATTGTTAGTGTTAAATAAAAACTCAAGTGGTGTAGTAGAAAGACATGCTTGTATGCGTTAGGTGGAAGAACCCCAACTTCTATGGCTAGATTTCGTGTAATTTAGGTGGAGCAAACTCGTATAGGAAGGAAAAGAATGAATATAAAGATAATAAAAAGAGATATAGATTAGTGAAGATGAGAAAAAGAATTATGTAGAGGTTTTGGATACAATTAAATTTTAGATGACAACTCACATCTATTTGTAATTTTAAAACAAAAGATATATGTTTTGTATAAAAGAATTGACCGAAATTTTTATTTATATTTTTTCATCTGAATGTATTGAAAAGATAGATTATTAAGGAAGGAATAGAGGAGAATGAAATAACAAAATATAAGAAAAATATATATAATTATATGATTAAAAATATTAGTTAAATATTATTGTAACAAAAATAAAAAATAAAACAAAATTTATAGTTTTTCATAGGAAGAAACAATTCAAATTATCCTGGAAAGGAACTAATCTCTTGAATATTAACTAAACAAAGTTAATGGGTAAAAATACTAGAGATAATCAACATTTACTACCCACTAATTATATGGGCGAGATTCGGGTTATCCCCCTATAATTGTTTTTTGGATTATCCCCTGTAATTTTAGGGTACCTCCTAAGCGTGTAAAAAACAGGGAAAACCCGGGAGGATAAATAAAAAAAACAATTTTACAGTGAGGTCATAGGGGACAAAAACATAAAACTTTTCATATTTCAAAGGGATAATCTAAAAAAAATATTATAAGGGGTAACCCGAATCTCGCATATATGGCAGAGCGTAAATGTTGATTATCCCAAAAAATATAATCTATGTTTTTTTATTATTTTTTAAAGTAAATAGAACTATATATAAATAACAAAATACTAAAGAGAAAAAAGTACAAAATTAGAAATGATAGGCAGTACAAGATGTATCAAAACAACAAACAAAATAAAAACAAAATGAAACAACAACCAAAATATGAAAAACAACATTACAAAAAGATTAAAAAAAAGTTAAATAAATACAAAGAGAGGAAGCTCATAGGAAGGAAGAAAACTAAGTGCACTAGAAGGGAACACAAATTAGATCTCCTCAGTCAAGGACCTGCAAGAAACGACATCAATCTCTAAAAGGAGGCCGAAGACACGCATACTTCTATTGACATACTTCTATTGACATACTTCTATTGACTCAGATGTCAGATAAGGTTTTCGAGCTAGGTTGAAAAATCACATGAGTTCCATGCAGACCTACCAAGATACTATTTCCAAGTCAAAAGGATGTGCATATCACTATTACAAAAAAGATATACAACAATGACCAAAGGACTGTGGTAACATCTCTAAACGCATGCGCCAATATATATATATATATATATATATATATATATATATATATATATATATATATATATATATATATATATATATATATATATATAGGGCATATCATATGAGAATGACATATTTATATGAGAATGTGAGAATGAATCTGAACCATTGGATTTTAAAATAAAGGGTGGAGATTATGAGTGAATCTTTTTTTTCTCTCTCTATGGTTCGGATTCATTCTCATATTCTCATATAAATATGTCATTCTCATATGATATGCCCTATATATATATATATATATATATATATATATATATATATATATATATATATATATATATATATATATATATATATATTGTTAATGTATTACCACGATTGTTTAGATCAACCGTGGTGATATCTTTAACCTTTCATGCGTTCGAATCTCAGCACCAATAAATTTGTGATTTCGTTATTATTTTAGTTGCGCCTTTTGTTTTGATTTATTTTTAAATAAAAAATAAAAGTGATATCACTACAATTGTTTAACCTAACCATTGTGATATATTTTTAAATGCTTAAAACTGCATTTTTATAATTTTCCTTTAAGTAAACCATATATCACCAGGGTTGGTTTAGATGACTGTAGTGGAACGTCTTATTCATTTAAAAAGAAACACGTCTAGCATGTCCCTTCAGTAGCAATTTTTTCTTTTTCATTAGTGAAATCATTTTCAACCTTAACATTTAGCGGTGAGAAACCATTTTCAATCAATTGCATCTTCATCATACATTAACAAAACAAAACCCTTTTCAACCAACGGCATCTTCATCGTTTTTGGCTTACGTGCCGTTGAGGGGGAAGACGACACTAGATTTATCATTTTTGGCTTAACAACCATTGAGGAGGAAGACGAAGATATTTATTTAGATTGTTTACTTATTCATCACGATTTCGGTACATAAGCATTTTTTCTCATGTGTTTACAGTAAACTTCAATTGCCATTATGTTGATGTTTAAGTTTATGTTGTTGAATATGTATGATCACATTTGTTTGATTAAAATTGGATGAATCTTTTGTTGTTGTTGTTGTTGTTGTTGTTTATGGTTATATGTGGAAATAATAGGATTTGATGAAAGATTTATTTGTTTATGTTGTTGTTGGTTTTGTTGTTTATGTAGTTGTTGGTGTTGTTATTTATGTTATTTATGTCATTATGGTTGATGTTTATGTTTTTGTCTTGATGTTGAATGTTTTTTGTTTTGATATATGGTCTTTTCTTCATCTAGTAGGGACAAAACTTATACAAATAAAACTTGTACAAATGATTATGAATTAATAAATGGATAACAGAAGAAAAAAAAACAAAGAGGTGTCACAATGATGGCTAAATTAACAAAACTCCACACCTCAGGTAACAAATTTTAATCGAGTTTAATGTCGTATATTTGATAGTTGATGGTCCTCATTCTTTGAATTTTAAGAGTTATGTTGTGTTCTTTGGACGTAGCAAAGTCAGTATATTGATAGATGATTGGAAAGATGCCCCCAAGGATGTGAAATAGAGCATAAGGACAGACATTCAGATATTAATTTTAATTTTCATCGATTCGATATTACCACTACTACAAAACATACTTACGGTGAAGATATATTACCATGATCATTTATTCACCGTAGTAATATCTTATTTTTTGCGCGCATTATTTTTTTAATTTTATGAAGAAACATTTCATCACGGCTTTTAAATTTAACAGTGATGATAGAAATTAGGTGACAAACTTCAAATCTCAACATCAACACTTTTTCATTTTTTCATTAAAAATAAGCGTGTAACCCTTAATGTTTTTTGTTATTTAAAAATTTAAAGTATAACAACCACGAATGTTTCATTCAATCGTGGTTATTTGTTCCATATTTCATTACGGTTTTTTCTTGCAACCGTTGTGAAATTATTTTCACTTAATATAAACATAACAGACTATTTATTTTGTTTATAACACACAAGGATGTCATAGCGAACGAGACGACAACGATAGCGAAATCTTAACTATCTTCATTCGTTTCTGGAAACGAATTTCTGAAATCTTCAAATATTTCCATCAAAAACATAAGAGATTTAATTAAGTAAGACAAAAAAAAAGAGCTTTTAGCTTTTAGCTTTTAACTTTTCAGCTTACATTTATGAAAAAAACTCTGTTTGGCAACACTATTTTAGCTTTTAGCTTGAAGCTTTTTTACTAGCTTTTAGCTTCTTTTTTTTCAAAAGCTATTTGAAGTAGCTTTTGAACTTGTAGCTTTTAGCTTGTGATTTTTTTTCATTTATACCCTTATTATTTTAACAAAATATTATTACGCTTATTAATTAAAATGATCTTTTATGTCATTTTGTATCTATCAGCTAATGAAACAGCTAATTTACCAAACACTCATGTTAGCTTATCAGCTATCAGTCACCAGCTATAAGCTACCAGCTATCAGCTATCAACTACCAGCTATAAGCTACCAGCTAGTTTTACCAAACAGAACCTTAGTCTTTTAACCATTAGCATTTGAAAGTTCAGCCTTTTTGTTTTCAAAGATATTTTTCTCTTTAAGAGAAGTATTTAAAAAAGATGATGGAGCTCTAATGACTACTAAAACTGGAAAAAAAATACAATAAAGTGGAGTTTGAATTTGTTGATTGTTTAAAAAATTTTGGTTTGTTTCAAATTAAACTCAAGTCAATCACAAATTTTAAATGATAAAGAAATCAGAAAAGAGATATTAACACGTAGAGTTTATCATGGATCACACCCTTAACTAAAATCTACGTCCAATCCCCCACACACATAGATTTTCACTAAATTACAAGATCATTAAAATATTTTTTGGTTCAACTGACATATATCTTAGATTTATTAAATAAAAAGAATTGAACATAACTGGAATTACAATTATATATAAAAAATAAATGAATGGGTGTTTATAAAAATCACTCAAAAGATATAAACAAATATAAACATAAAAACAAGTGTTTGAATATTTCAACAAAAAGTGTATACAACGAAGTCACTTGCTTCCTTCTTTCTTTATTATTTTTTCTTTGACTAGAGCTTCTTTGCTAGATTTTTTTTTTTAAGTTGTTTCTTTTCTTATCAAGTAGATTCTCAACATGTTTATGCAAAAAGTTGTTTTAATATTGTGCAGTGTTCTAAATAAAACACCAAGAAGTTGAATCTTCACGTGACTTATTTTTTATGACTATTTTTTATCTTGATCTTTAATAAAGTGACTATTGGGACTTTGTACTATTTGAAGCAAGATATTTTACATCATATGTACTAATAGATAATCTTGTCGCACAATATAGTATATTTTTTATTTAAAGATTCTATCATTGTATCTTGTGTATTATTGTTTAGATGTCTCTAATTTGATGTTGAGATGAAAAACAAGTAAATTATTCTTGTAGAAAATAAAATTTAGTTATGGTGTGGATGACAACATGTTCTTGCAACAGAGGATCATACCATTGACATAAATCTTAAGTTGTCCATGTTGGGGAGTTCGAGAGAGTCGGAAGCACCAATGAGATCAATGCTCTAAAATCACAAGAGAGAGAGACACCACATCTCAACCCAAAACCTTAAGGTGATATGTGAATGGGTTATCTTTCTTATAAATTCAACATTCAACTGATTCACAGGAAATGTGGGACTTTAACCACTCACACTTGCACCCAACATACACCCCCACAAGTGTGAGTCTCCCATATCCTATAACAGGATTCAACACCGGATCTAGCTCCCGCTCCCGCACCAAGTCGAACCACGACTCTGATACCACTGTTGGGGAGTCCGGGGAAGTTGGGAGCATTAATAGGACCTCTTCAACATATATATTTTCAACCAAACTCAACAATCCCCACCTTGATTGAAAATAATACATTAATTTTCATTGTCTCAGTCTCACTAGTACAAAAACATCAATATAATTTTAAAATTTACACCCAATATACTAAAAACGGGTGTAAATCAGAAATGCGGTGGCAATTTTGTAAATAACATATCATTTTAAACATTATCAGGTGACAATATACACCCTATTTTCTAAAAACGGGTTTAAATTAAAAATATTATTATTATCAAAGTTCAATTACTCCCTTTAAATAAAAAACGGGTGTAAATTTATATGAAAAAAAATTGTTTAAATTTATAACTCAAAATATATAATCTATGTAGCATATTAATAAATAATTTAAATATTATTATTAAATTAATGAATGAATATTAATGGGTCTAAATTTATTTATTAGGTGAATAAAATAGTTTAAACATTATTAAAAAACTCTTTATTAGATGAAACATTATCCTTTAAACATAATTCTTTAAATTTATTAACATAATAAAATACTTTCTCTATTTTCTATTCAACTCTTTCACGAAACTCATTTTCAACTCTTTCAGAAAACCCATTTTTCAATCTAACTCTGTTACACTCATGCATTTCGCGCGGCCATGGCAATTTCGGGATTCAGCGAGTTTGATTGGAAAAAGAGGTTGATTTCGGATTTCTGCGAAGTTTGATTTCGGGCTTCACGAAATCCTTTCTCTAAACCACACTCGGTTGAACAATACCCTTGCTGTGACGACACCATTCGCTCACTGAAAAGCGAAGATCTCTTCTTCGCTCACTCTCATTTCACCAAAACATTTACGACAACGAAGCTGGGAGGAAACTATTGCAGTGACGACAACGAAGCTGAGAGGAAACCATTCCGCAATGACGACAACGAAGCTGAGAGGAAACCATTTCACAGTGACGACGTTGATAAGGAAGAATTAGGGTTTTATACTTTGAGCACATTGGTAGCTGAAGAATTAGGGTTTTATACTCACAAACTAGTTTCTATTGCTATGTGTAATTTTGTTTGAAATGAATTTATTTTACACTCACAAATCTGAAATGACATTGGTTGCTGAATTTTGTTTGAAATGGTGCGGATTCATTGTTTAGGTCCAAACAAATTGTATTGATTAAAGCTCCTTCTTCTTTCAACCAACCCCTGCATCTTTAGCATCACATTTTGAGGTGAGTGTTTTGGCTAAGTTTCTAACACATAGAAAGTGTCTTCTATTTCATCAATAGTACTAATTATACTGTGTTATAGAAGCCATGTTTAAGTGTATCAGAGGCTTTCCTTCCTCTCATTTGTATCGCGCGCGTATCGCGCGCGAGAGTGTGATTTTCGTGCAATTTATGGATCCTTATTAGTTAAGTTTGTTGTTTGCTTCAGATTTGGAAATAGGTAGTAAGGGTGATAGTAATAATTCTGGTGACAATGTTGGGGATATTGTTGGCATGGGATCCGATCTATTTGGTTCATATGCAGAGGCATCTTGTGTTGCCCTTGTTGTTGCCTCCATCTCTTCTTTTGGGATCGATCATCAGTTCACTGCCATGTTGTTCCCTCTCATCATCAGTTCTGTGGGCCTCCTTGTTTGTTTGCTCACCACCTTATTTGCAACTGACTTTTTTGATATCAAGCTTGTAAAGGAAATTGAGCCAGCATTGAAAAAACAGCTTGTTATTTCAACAGTATTGATGACTATTGGAATTGCAATTGTTAGTTGGATAGCACTCCCATCTTCCTTCACCAGCTTCGATTTTGGAGAGCAGAAAGTTGTCAAGAACTGGTTAGTTTCATAACTTATTGTTAGGGCCCAGTCTATTTACTAAATAATGATTTAAATGATAAATTTTGAACAGTCTTGATACTTAATGGATTGGTTTTGGCTTTGCAGGCAGCTATTCTTGTGTGTGTCTGTTGGTCTTTGGGCAGGTCTTATCATTGGATTTGTTACTGAATACTATACCAGTAATGCATACAGGTAAGCAATTATGAATCATATTTTGCAATTTCACCTTCATTCATCTAATTGGTTAGATACTAACAGGACTTGCATTTTCTTTCTGGTTTTTGCAGCCCTGTACAAGATGTTGCTGATTCCCGCAGGACTGGTGCTGCTACCAATGTTATCTTCGGCCTTGCCTTGGGATACAAGTCTGTTATCATTCCAATTTTTGCCATTGCAATTAGTATTTCTGTTAGTTTCAGTTTTGCTGCCATGTATGGTGTTGTTGTTGCCGCTCTTGGAATGTTGAGTACCATAGCAATTGGATTAGCCATTGATGCATACGGTCCAATCAGTGACAATGCCGGAGGTATTGGTGAGATGGCTGGAATGAGTCACAGAATCCGTAAGAGAACCGATGCTCTTGATGCTGCAGGAAACACAACTGTTGCCATTGGAAAGGTTCAGTTTTCCTCTTTTTTTCTTCTTTCTTTTCACCTAGTTCAATCTGTTTTGTTCATGTTACTTATGTATAATATTACTGATGTATGATATTACTGCAGGAAATACTACAATTTTGTTTGAAATGGTGCGGATTCATTGTATAGGTCCAAACAAATTGGATTTTGATTAAAGCTCATTCTTCTTTCAACCAACCCCTGCATCTTTAGCATCACATTTTGAGGTGAGTGTTTTGGCTGAGTTTCTAACACATAGAAAGTGTCTTCTATTTCATCAATAGTACTAATTATACTGTGTTATAGAAGCCATGTTTAAGTGTATCAGAGGCTTTCCTTCCCCTCGTTTGTATCACGCGCGAGAGTGTGATTGCCGTGCAATTTATGGATCCTTATTAGTTAAGTTTGTTGTTTGCTTCAGATTTGGAAATAGGTAGTAATGGTGATAGTAATAATTCTGGTGACTTAGGCTTCTCTAAATGGACACAAGGCATACTTGGAAAACCAGGTATATGGATTCATCTTCATTTGTCCTCAAGGTCTTTATATAAGTTTGAAAGAGAAGTAAGTTTCAAACATAAATGACTTTATCCAAACATAAATGAATTTACCAGACTCAATTTACTCATAATCAATTTTTTCCCCACAAAACCAAACACACATATAGCGTAGTGGAATAGTTGACTGCACTGAAGTGCACCCTATGCAGCTAACTTCTAGACTAGATGATCCATTTCTTTTGATTGATGGATTAAGAAAATGACTGCAGTGTGTTTTTTTTTTTTGCAGAAATTTCTCACTTGCTGAACTAGCGCAGATGAAGTATATACTCCCTGAAGGTATAGAAATTGAAAAGGTGGTTGTTATTGATAAGAAGAGCTTGTGTATGAAGCCGGATTTGAAGATCACCTTGGTTTTTGACGTTGTAAAAGATCACTCTGAACAGTCTGCTGATATAGCTCTTGGACAATACTTCAATTCCAGTCTGCTGATATAGCTTATTGGATGAAACATTCTCCATCTAAATTTCTCTATGTGCTTGGTGATTTTCCAGGCTCATGTATTCTCTGCAGGAATTGCAGGATGTGCAAGAGTGATCTTTTACAACGTCAAAAACCAAGGTGATCTTCAAATCCGGCTTCATACACAAGCTCTTCTTATCAATAACAACCACCTTTTCAATTTCTATACCTTCAGGGAGTATATACTTCATCAGCGCTAGTTCAGCAAGTGAGAAATTTCTGCAAAAAAAAACACACTGCAGTCATTTTCTTAATCCATCAATCAAAAGAAATGGATCATCTAGTCTAGAAGTTAGCTGCATAGGGTGCACTTCAGTGCAGTCAACTATTCCACTACGCTATATGTGTGTTTGGTTTTGTGGGGAAAAAATTGATTATGAGTAAATTGAGTCTGGTAAATTCATTTATGTTTGGATAAAGTCATTTATGTTTGAAACTTACTTCTCTTTCAAACTTATATAAAGACCTTTAGGACAAATGAAGATGAATCCATATACCTGGTTTTCCAAGTATGCCTTGTGTCCATTTAGAGAAGCCTAAGTCACCAGAATTATTACTATCACCATTACTACCTATTTCCAAATCTGAAGCAAACAACAAACTTAACTAATAAGGATCCATAAATTGCACGGCAATCACACTCTCGCGCGCGATACAAACGAGGGGAAGGAAAGCCTCTGATACACTTAAACATGGCTTCTATAACACAGTATAATTAGTACTATTGATGAAATAGAAGATACTTTCTATGTGTTAGAAACTCAGCCAAAACACTCACCTCAAAATGTGATGCTAAAGATGCAGGGGTTGGTTGAAAGAAGAATGAGCTTTAATCAAAATCCAATTTGTTTGGACCTATACAATGAATCCGCACCATTTCAAACAAAATTGTAGTATTTCCTGCAGTAATATCATACATCAGTAATATCATACATAAGTAACATGAACAAAACAGATTGAACTAGGTGAAAAGAAAGAAGAAAAAAAGAGGAAAACTGAACCTTTCCAATGGCAACAGTTGTGTTTCCTGCAGCATCAAGAGCATCGGTTCTCTCACGGATTCTGTGACTCATTCCAGCCATCTCACCAATACCTCCGGCATTGTCACTGATTGGACCGTATGCATCAATGGCTAATCCAATTGCTATGGTACTCAACATTCCAAGAGCGGTAACAGCAACACCATACATGGCAGCAAAACTGAAACTAACAGAAATACTAATTGCAATGGCAAAAATTGGAATGATAACAGACTTGTATCCCAAGGCAAGGCCGAAGATAACATTGGTAGCAGCACCAGTCCTGCGGGAATCAGCAACATCTTGTACAGGGCTGCAAAAACCAGAAAGAAAATGCAAGTCCTGTTAGTATCTAACCAATTAGATGAATGAAGGTGAAATTGCAAAATATGATTCATAATTGCTTACCTGTATGCATTACTGGTATAGTATTCAGTAACAAATCCAATGATAAGACCTGCCCAAAGACCAACAGACACACACAAGAATAGTTGCCTGCAAAGCCAAAACCAATCCATTAAGTATCAAGACTGTTCAAAATTTATCATTTAAATCATTATTTAGTAAATAGACTGGGCCCTAACAATAAGTTATGAAACTAACCAGTTCTTGACAACTTTCTGCTCTCCAAAATCGAAGCTGGTGAAGGAAGATGGGAGTGCTATCCAACTAACAATTGCAATTCCAATAGTCATCAATACTGTTGAAATAACAAGCTGTTTTTTCAATGCTGGCTCAATTTCCTTTACAAGCTTGATCTCAAAAAAGTCAGTTGCAAATAAGGTGGTGAGCAAACAAACAAGGAGGCCCACAGAACTGATGATGAGAGGGAACAACATGGCAGTGAACTGATGATCGATCCCAAAAGAAGAGATGGAGGCAACAACAAGGGCAACACAAGATGCCTCTGCATATGAACCAAATAGATCGGATCCCATGCCAACAATATCCCCAACATTGTCACCAGAATTATTACTATCACCCTTACTACCTATTTCCAAATATGAAGCAAACAACAAACTTAACTAATAAGGATCCATAAATTGCACGAAAATCACACTCTCGCGCGCGATACGCGCGCGATACAAACGAGAGGAAGGAAAGCCTCTGATACACTTAAACATGGCTTCTATAACACAGTATAATTAGTACTATTGATGAAATAGAAGACACTTTCTATGTGTTAGAAACTTAGCCAAAACACTCACCTCAAAATGTGATGCTAAAGATGCAGGGGTTGGTTGAAAGAAGAGGGAGCTTTAATCAATACAATTTGTTTGGACCTAAACAATGAATCCGCACCATTTCAAACAAAATTCAGCAACCAATGTCATTTCAGATTTGTGAGTGTAAAATAAATTCATTTCAAACAAAATTACACATAGCAATAGAAACTAGTTTGTGAGTATAAAACCCTAATTCTTCAGCTACCAATATGCTCAAAGTATAAAACCCTAATTCTTCCTTATCAACGTCGTCACTGTGAAATGGTTTCCTCTCAGCTTCGTTGTCGTCATTGCGGAATGGTTTCCTCTCAACTTCGTTGTCGTCACTGCAATAGTTTCCTCTTAGCTTCGTTGTCGTAAATGTTTTGGTGAGATGAGAGTGAGCGAAGAAGAGATCTTCGTTTTTCAGTGAGCGAATGGTGTCGTCACAGCAAGGGTATTGTTCGACCGAGTGTGGTTTAGAGAAAGGATTTCGTGAAGCCCGAAATCAAACTTCGCAGAAATCCGAAATCAACCTCTTTTTCCAATCAAACTCGCTGAATCCCGAAATTGCCATGGCCGCGCGAAATGCATGAGTGTAACAGAGTTAGATTGAAAAATGGGTTTTCTGAAAGAGTTGAAAATGAGTTTCGTGAAAGAGTTGAATAGAAAATAGAGAAAGTATTTTATTATGTTAATAAATTTAAAGAATTATGTTTAAAGGATAATGTTTCATCTAATAAAGAGTTTTTTAATAATGTTTAAACTATTTTATTCACCTAATAAATAAATTTAGACCCATTAATATTCATTCATTAATTTAATAATAATATTTAAATTATTTATTAATATGCTACAGAGATTATATATTTTGAGTTATAAATTTAAACAATTTTTTTTCATATAAATTTACACCCGTTTTTTATTTAAAGGGAGTAATTGAACTTTGATAATAATAATATTTTTAATTTAAACCCGTTTTTAGAAAATAGGGTGTATATTGTCACCTGATAATGTTTAAAATGATATATTATTTACAAAATTGCCACCGCATTTCTGATTTACACCCGTTTTTAGTATATTGGGTGTAAATTTTAAAATTATATTGATGTTTTTGTACTAGTGAAAATAGGCGGGCAAGTCCGCCAATCCGACATCTTGACGGAGCGGGTTAGACTTTTAAGTCCAATTTTACTTGGCGGGCTTACCCATCCTATCTCTTTTTTGGCGGACTTAAGATGGAGTGGGGCGGAGACCCATTTTACTACCTCTAGTAATACCATTTATAAATAATTTTGCATAGATGGTCATTTGCAAGGCATATGATTAATCATATTGATCAACTGTTTCTTTCGTCCACCACAACTGGCATGTCCTTAGCCAATGCACTAACAACTTTTTTCATTGTTAACAAAAATATTATATTTTGTTATCATTGTATGGAATAACTTTCTTTAAACTCGAAAGGTTTGTTGAAGTCAAAAATAGGTTAACTATTACCGATAATACCATTGGGTTACATGGCAAAACCAAACATCTTAAATTGTTGATTTTGAAATTGAAAAACTTTGAAAAAAATGTGTATGCCACTAAAGAAATTACTAGTAGAGTCGCGTACTAGATTATTTTTTTAATACATTTTGTGACATTGTCCAAAATTATATAAGCAAGCTATCAACCACAAAATCCTCGTGATGAAAAAACTTAGTTACATTGCACAATACCGTATTGTACTTTAGGTGCATTTCTAGAATATACTCTCAAATAGGATACTAAGACCATTCACAATGATTTCTTTGACGAAGATAAACTTTCTCAAAAACTAACTAATCTCTATAGAGGTTTCACTGAAGGAAACTTTTCTTAAAAAAAAAAAAATATATTTTTGAAGACAACAAAGAAATATTCAGAAAGTTGAACGAATAGAAATATTTCTTTGTTATATCAATACTTTATCCCTCTCTACTGCCTTTACGAGATAGTGGACTATCATTGAAATCACATTTCATTTAAATAAATAAAAAAGGGTTTTCTAAACTTAAGAGACACTTCAATTTAGAAACCCACGAGTGTTTATCTGATTGTGAAGGCTTGAGACATAGGTGTGCACTTATCTCAAAGTCTCGAGTTTGAATATTGCAGGTGTCAACTATTCCTTTATTTTCTTGGAAGGCTTTGAGTATATGTTCAGTTACTGATACCTTGCTTTAACGATGATGCATATGCCATTAAAATTTCAGAATTTGAGTATAGTGTCGAAGTCGACAACTACAAAACTTTCCTTCATAGAAGATTGACCTTAAAGAATAGAAATATTAATCTCAATTAGGATGACTTGCATGATAAATTAATCCATCTATGGAAGTTTCTCGATGAATGGGGTCTCACGCCTATTGATAAACGATTTTTTATGTTTTTAGTTTTTCATCTATTGAAGATTTATATAGAGTTCTTATTGCGGGAGCTTAAAACCTTGCGTCAAAAAGAGGATGACAATGGGTATTCATAGACACGTATATTAGTTCCTTATTATTCTCCCCGTTTAGTAAATATGATATATTTACCCGTCTCTTATATGTGTGGATATTCTCTAAATGGATATTCGTGCTTTTTAAGATAATGTCGATATTTAAAGATATTCATGAATACTATTATTTAAATATATTTTTTAAAAATAATATAATTAATTAAATTTTTATCCCTTATAAGCAAAAAAATTTAATTTTAAATTTAACAAATAATAATAATAAATAACATTCATTTTATTTCTTCTTTTATCAAAATAATTATACTAGATTTAACAAAATAATAATAATTTCATATTCAACAAAATAATAATAATAATAATAATAATAATAATAATAATAGCAATAATAGTTTCATATTTAATAAAATAATAATAATAATAATAATAATAATAATCGATAATTAAATATTTGTTTATTTTATTTATGAATGTTCATTAAACTATTTAACTTGTATCTATACAGATTTTATCTGAAAATATTTTCGGATATAAATTTTTTTGTCATTCCTAATCACGAATACATCTTTTGTTTTCTTGGACGTCAAACTTTAATCCTGACACAGTGCAAAACATTAATGTTCACGGTTAGATTGTGATTTATGGTCTTTCTCTTAAATATTGGAGGTCTAAATTCTCTTTGCAAATATTAGAAAGAGAATGTTACACCTTCAGTATTTATGTAGATTATGAAATTTTTCCTTTATTTTGAAAATATTGTCAAGTAATTGGTCATCTTTATTGTATGAGAAATGCTATATATACTTCATTGGTCTCAGTTCCATGTTATAAGCAAATTTTATCTTTTTAAATTTATTAAATAATTAACCATGCAATCAAAATATGCAGTTATGCTAGTAATACAGTTGTGTGAAATTCATTTAAGAAAAGTAGCATTCAATGTCGTAAACATAGTTGAGAAGAAAAATCGATTCAAAAAGCTATTGAACAAAAATTTATTGTTTAATATATAAAAAGAGTGTGTTTGGATTAATCATTTTAATTAGGTAATGTAATATTTTAAAATAATTTAAAATCATTTGAATGAAATTTTATTGTTTGAATAAAAATAGGGTTAATACCAATTTTCACCCGTGCCATATGGGGTTGGTTTGAAAAATCCTCCTGCCAAAAAAAATTGCAAGAAATTCCCCTAACAATTGAAGATTCTCTTGTTTTAAACCTTGTAAAAAATTTATTTTTAAAACCAACCTTGCCATTTGAAGGACTCTATCATTTTGAACCCTGTAAATTATTTTTTTTTTAGTAAAACCAACCTTGTCCGTCATATTTCAGAGAGTTTAAAATGACATAATCTACAAGATTATAGGGTTTAAAATGACTGAATCTTCAAATGGCAAGATTGATTTTAAAAACAAAATTTTTACAAGGTTTAAAACGAGAGAATCTTCAAATGTTAGGAGAATTTCTTGCAACTTTTTTTTGGCAGGGGGTTTTTCAAACCAACCCCATATGGCAGGGGTGAAAATAGGTATTAACCCTAAAAAAATATGAATAACGGTTAAAATGATAGAAATCTATGAATTATTTGTTAGAAATTTCGGAAAGATCAAAAGGATCCAGGCTGAATCGTGAATGAAGTCACTTTCCTTAAAAGTATTTCAAGACTCTCTTAATTGTCTTAGAGTTTGGAAAGCAAGAATACCCAGGATAATGTCAGTCTTACTCGAGTCATAAGACCGGTGAAAAACTCGAATGCAAGGAAAAATGTTTGGAATAATGAAGAGGATTTATGATTTTTTGTGTTTCATTTTGGATTCATAAATGTGTGTATTTATAGGCCATGCATGTTTTGTTTCATAAGTTTGCAACTTTTGATGAAACAACACCTTTTCACCATATATTACAATGGTTCATCTATAATGACACAAGGCACCCCTTCCTGAAGTGTTGTAAATTTGAATTAAAAAAAAATATGCAACAACCAAAAATATATTCCCATTTTTGTCACATTAGAACATACTATGGTAATTATTATTTTATAATTTCCAACAATCCCCCACTTGTTCTAATAATGACAAAAACTCATTCCAAAAATAAAGATATAAAGAATGTTAATACAGTTAGGTATCTTTCGATTTAAAACTTAACCTTAGTAAGGATAACACAAAGTTTAATCAGAATATTAGGTAGCAATGCTTTTAAACCATTAATCTATATGATTAGATCGGTGTTACCTTACACACACTCTTTAAAGGTTCTTCCTTTACATATCTCGCTTAGTACTTATTTATGGTCATATGCTATCCTATTTCATGAATTTTTCATGAGAGAAACTCCAACTCTCACTTTGAGACGGCACCATCTCAAAATTCACATAGGTGAAGTTCATGTTGTATCCTTTTCGATGAGATACGTTTCTTCATTTATGAACTTCATTAAGACGTTTTGAAAACCTCAACCCTCTATTGAAAATAGTCAGCATTGTTACCCAAACGTCTGACTTACATCCAATTCAACGACTTGTTGTTACCCATTGAATCTTGAAGTTAATGTTCTGTTAACATAAGATTGGGTTGATGCGGCTGTCGGAACTCTTATTTAAGAAGTTTCAACCTCATCCCTCTCGAGGTTGTTTTTACTAAGTCTCTGGTCAGTGGCTTAGTAAACAGATCTGCCAAATTATAGCTTGTTCGAATATAGGTGAGTGAAATGATTTCATCCTTAATCAATTTTATCACTAACGAATGTCTAAGTCCAATATGCCTAGACTTTCCATTATACACTTCGCTGAACGCTCTTGCTAAAGTGGCTTGGCTATCGCAGTGTATCATCACCTTTGAGACATTATCCTTAGTCAATGGAACTTCCAACAGAAGATCCCTCAACCATTCTGCTTCTTGACCAGCGGAAGCGAGAGCCACAAACTCTAATTCCATGGTCGAAAGCGTAATGTATGTTTATTTCTTGCTCTTCCAAGAAATTGCTCCTCCAGCTAGTGTAAATATCCACCCAGTTGTAGATTTATGCTCTCCAACATAAGATATCCAACTCGCATCGGTATATCCTTCTAGTATGGCAGGGAACCTACCATAGTGAAGGCCAATATCTTTGGTTTTCAATAGATAGCCAAAAATCCTCGTGATTGCCTTCCAATGTTCAGTACTTGGATTACTATTAAATCTACTCATTTTACTAACTACAAATGATATATCGGGTCTGGTACATTGCATTAAGTACATGAGACACCCAATTGCACTTGCATATTCCAATTGATCCACTGTCCATCCATTGTTCCTTTGAATTTTGACGACATGACCAAAAGGATTGGTTACTTCCTTAAATTGTAGGTGTTTGAACTTATCAAGCATTATCTCAATATAGTGTGTTTGACTAAGTTCATAACCCCCACTATTTATCTTAACTTTGATCCCTATAATTGTGTCAACAAGTCCAAGATCTTTCATCTTGAAAGGGGAAGTTATAAACCTCTTTGTTTCTAAAATTCCATTCAAATCATTACTAATTATAAGCATGTCATCGACATAGAGACAAAGGAATAATACACTGTTTTTGCACACCTTTGTGTAAAAACACTTGTCACAAGAATTAGGAATAAATCTATTAGAGAGTATCACAAAATCAAACTTTTGATGTCATTGTTTTGGTGCTTGTTTTAAGCTATATAAGGATTTGATAAGCTTACACACCTTTTGTTCGTTTTCAGGAAGCACGTAGCCTTATGGTTGTTCCATGTATATTTCCTCATCGAGATCTCCATTTAGGAAGGTTGTTTTGACATCCATCTAATGAACTATAAGGTCATTCAAAGAAGCTAAGGCAAACAACAGTCTAATTATGGTTGTCCTTGCTACAGAGCATAGGTGTCGAAGTAATCTATGCCTTCCTTTTGTCTAAATCATTTTTCCACTAGTCTGGCCTTATAAGTGTTTAAAGTACCATCACTATGGTATTTTCTTTTAAACACCCACTTGCATCCAATGGGCCTTGATCCATTTGGTAAGTCAACAAGTTCCCAAGTGTGGTTTGACACGATTGAATCCATTTCATCTTGGATAGCGTCCTTCCAAAAGGAAGAGTCCCTTGAAGTTATTGCTTCCTTGTATGTTTTAGGATCATCCCCTACTTGAAGAATGACCGGAATACTTTGAGCGAAATTCTTACAATTTCCTTCAACCATATGAAAGGAGATAAATTGAGGATCGATTTCATCTGGTCCTAGATTCCTTGTTTTCCGAAATCTCTTTCTTATCCTAGGCTCGGGTTGTGATTCAATAATTCGAGGAGTGCCTTTAGGTTATATTTCTACAATCCAAGAAGATTCTTCTTCACAAGATTCTTTATTCGCGGCTGACTCTGATTCTTTATCCTTGGTGATAATATTTTCAAAGAATTCCACATCTCGGGATTCTACAATTACATTAGACTCTAAATTTAACAGTCTATATGCCTTACTATTTTGTACATATCCAATAAAGGCACATCTTATCCCTCGAGGACCCAACTTGGTTCTCTTAGGATCCATGTTTTTGTAGTAAGCCACACACCTCCACACTTTAAAGTAACTGATATTTGGCGCTCTGCCTTTCCATGCTTCATATCGAGAAATACCGATTTTCTTTAAAGGAATTCTATTGATTATGTGGCAAGCGGATAGTAGGGTCTCACCCCATAAATTGAAAGGTGGTTCGGAATGCATCAACATGGCATTCATCATCTCTTGATATGTTCCACTCTTTCTTCCAATCATGCCATTTTGTTGCGGTGTGCGAGGTGCCGAACATTCATGTATTATGACATGTTCTTCACAAAACACATCAAATTCAGTAGAAAAGTATTCACCGCCCCTATCACTCCTAATAACTTTTATAATTCTAGTTAATTGATTTTCCACTTCTGCTTTATAAATCTTAATGGCATTAAAAGCATCATCTTTATGCTTTAAGAGATATACATGAGTGTATCTAGAGGAATCGTCCATGAATGTAACAAAGTATCTATTTCCTCCGTGTGTTAACATGCCATTAAATTCTCACAAATCTGAATGTACAAGATCAAGTAGATTTGTATTTCTTTCAACCCTTTTGAAAGGTTTCTTAATCATTTTTATTTGACTCATAATTCACATTTTTTGAAATCATTTAAATCGCATGAAATCAATCTAGATTTAATTAGTCTCTTTATAGAACTAATACCAGAATGTGCTAATCTATTGTGCCATAAAAAAACAGACTCAAGCATGTAAGCAGAATTAGAAATTTCATTAATAATATTATCGGTAGTACATAATTTGATCATTCCCTCAGCGGAATATCTTTTTCCAACAAACACTCCATTACGGGTCAAAATAAGTTTTCCCAATTCATAAACAGATTTAATACTCGGTTTTCCCAATAAATACCCACTAACAAGATTCCTATTCATGTTGGGGACATGAAGCACATTGACAAGAGTAACTTTCTTTCCGGAAGTGAAGTTGAGTTCGACCGATCTGATTCCAACAACCTTAGAGCGGACTTCATTTCTCATTTGTACTTCTTGTCCATTATTTGTCTCAGAATAGGTTTTGAATGCAGCCCTTTGATTGTCATAATTTCGCTCTACGCAGCAATTATGTCATCATTGGCTGGAACTGCATTGATCTCATTTTTTGACATGTTCATCGCACACGTAACATCTATTTTTTGGACCTTTATGACCGCCAGAATTCTTGAACTTGTTATGTTCCTTCTTTGGTCCAAAATGACTATTCATGTCATCATGTTTCTTCTTTTCTTTGGTGGTCACAACATTTGCTTTGGAAAGACCCGCAGATTCTGATTTTTCCCTTTCCTTCGATTCCTCCTCGATTCGAAGATGTTTCGGGATTTTCTCCAAAGAAAAGTCCTTAGAACTTAGCAACAATTTTTTAGTTTAAACGTAATTTTTCAATTAAAATTTATTATTCAATTCAATTTTACATAAATATATTCAAACATAAATCAATTTTGTAAATACAATTCTATTAAAATCAATTATATCAAACTCAATTCTGTGTCGAAATAAATTATGTTCATCGTTAATAGACACACTTGAATGAGTGGTGATTAAAGGATTAGAAAAGAGTTCTTATCTAAAACACGTGGAAATTTGCGTCATGGACCACATGCCAAACTAGTCAAGCTTTCATGATTATAACCTCCACACTCAATAATTCAATATTGTTATCGAATCTGAAAAGGACACTCTGGCTTTCACCATCAATACACATGCTCTATCCTCTACCACTTGTATGTTCAGAGTAAACTATGTTCCATCCTTCACAATTGGTATCATTTTCTTTTAGACAATTGATCAAGTGGATGTAAATTAAGACTAGAAAACTTGGTTTTATGCTCACAAGGTGATGATGATTTATTTGTCATCACCATGGATGGTGTGATAACAAAAGGATTGAAGAAATTTCCCCATAACTATAGATTGCTCCATAAGTGATAACTATAGATTGCACCAAAGGTTAATTTGAAGTCATCTCAATCCACATACTGTAATATAATAAAATTGAGCAATTTACAGAAAACAGTCAAACTGTACTGAAAAACAGTATGAAATCCACACACACAAAATCAGCATATAAAACCAAATGGCCTAAATCATCTACATGCTAATAATACTGATGCTAATAATACTGAAGAGCCTAATATCTCTTCCAATTGTCCTTCCTGTTATTCCTGAATGCGCAGCAGCCGATGGAGTATACAATGACCAGGAAAATCAGGAATATGATGTTCACAACGGCCACCTTCTTCCAATCAGTCTTGAGGTTTTGCAGTAACCCAGCCTTGCAAGATTGGCAATCGAAACACAGAATCTTTGGATCGTTATTCCAAGCTTTACAGTCAAGGTTGGTAGAATTAACAGTTCCGGGCGTCCAGTTTGTTGGGCTCACATAAGTAAAACCACAGTCCTCTGAAGGCTTACAACATCCAGACTGCACAAAACATCAGAAAAATGGAAATCAATATGGTGTCTAAAGTTCACAAACCAGTAATAGAGCAAATGCATAAATATTCTATAATCTTTTTTGAAATCAAGGAACCACAGTAGAAGTTCGAAGAATGAATGTCAATCCTAGGAACAAATTCATCCCCCCAAAAACAGAGCAAATGCAGAACACCTCTACCTTAAGCAGAGCGGTTTGAGTTATTTAATAACTTAAACTCAACATATTTCTATCCTTAAAATCTCACATTAACTTGTCTTGTGAAATTTGTGTCTTGTGCAAGGAGGATCTATCAGGCTTTGAACCTCTGAAGCATGTGGATACTTCTAGTGAAGTACCGGTACCGGCGGGTACACGGACAATACTCATGGCACCTCGTTTTTTCTCATTATTCTTTTTTAAGTGAAAATTTTAATTTTTCATGTATTAACATAATAGATTTATGTATTTTAATTTATTTAACTCTTATTTTTTATAGACACCCGTACCTTGAATATTTTTAAAAATGCCGTATGCTGGACCGTATATCGTACCCCAACCTATGCATCATAGCAAACTGATCACTAAATAAAGGTTTTTGAAAAGAAACATTCACTTTTTGTAGTTAACTTGCAATTATTAACTTTTTTTTTAATACTCAAGAAAACATTCAAACCACAGAAAACCTCATGAAAGAAGATTCTTATATGTTAATATGTATGAAGGAAGAATAGAAAACTTTTATCACCAGATAACACCAAAACTGTGAAGCAAAACATATTAAAGTTTGGAAAAGCTACAATGAACCAATGCTTCTTAGTTATTGGCAAAAAAAAAGTGAACATTAAAAAAGTAATCAACTTTTAAACCAGTAGCACTAGAATCCATTAAGTGGAAAAAACTAGCAACAAAAAAAGATGCCAAAAAGTTCAACAAAAGATGCATTTGAAATCTGTTTCCATAAAGAACACACCCTTTTCAAACAAAAAGCATTCCCAGTTTAAAAAAATAAAAAAAGTCTACACTTTTCAAAAAGAAACCATGACTACTCAGAAATTCCAGTTTAAAAATTCACTTTTCAGAAAGATACCTTGAAAAATACTCAGAAAAAGTATAAAGTAGCACTAACTTATAAACTAAATCTAATTTATTTAATCCTATACACAAAACACAAGAATGCATACAGTACTATTATAACGTGAAATCTCTGCATGCTCACATAATCAGAAACTTCGTAATCATTTTTTTCTACACATATAGTAAATAATTAATTGAAGTACAATTTCATTACTACTATAACTTCTTAACATAAATATTCGCTTTCCTCATAACCTCAAAATTTCCGATAGTAGCTCTGAAAATGATCTACATACTTGTAATTACATTTAATTTATTCATTTTTTTAATTATTACTGGTGTCAACGAGTTAGTGTCAATCATGTTTGGAGTCGGTGCTTCAGAGCTTACTATTACTATAAAACTCACATCAAGAACATAAATTCAAACTACAAACCCCTAAATATAAATCACAAGCAAGCTAAAATTTTGATACTACCAACCCAGAAAATCAACAATCATCAAGAACAGAAATTCAATTCAATTCAATAAATCAAAACCAAAAAACCCTAACCTGAAGAGCAGACAACTGCTCAGAATGAAACTGTTCAACATTATCCTTCAAATACTTTGCTTGAAAATCCTCACAAACCTTCCCGGACGCCAAACAGCTCCTAATCCTCTTCCAAGCACCTCCATCCGTAACCTTATTCTGCAACCAATTCGAATAATCCCCAAGCCTATACTCCTTATACCCCCGATTCGACACCGCTTCCCCCGCCCCTTTATTAGTAACAACAAACGCAAAAATCGTGAACGCGAAAAGCAGCACAATCAGCAAAAACATCACAAGAAGATAAAACCATAGAAGCCATGAAACTCTACAACAGGAACCGATTAAGCCCATGAGAGAAACCACCAAGAGGAAAACGCCGAGCGCGATGATCGGTTTTTCGAGGAAGCGTTCGCATTCGGTGGTGGATTGTTTGTGGAGCCAGACGCCCATGACGAGGATGGGGATTGAGAGGAGTAGGGTTAGGAAGTTGAGGATTCCGATTAGGTTGTTGCTGAATCGAGACATGGTTGAATGTGAAGATTGATGAAGATTGGTGAAATTGGGTTTTAGGGTTTTTTTTAATTTTAATTGTGAGAGGAAAATTTGTAATTTATAATGGAAATTATTGGAAGGGTTGTTTTGATTGTTGAGAAATGACAGGGAAGGTGAGGTAAGATGACACGTAAATTGATTTGGGAAAAAAAGAAACAAAAATGTTAATTAGTGATAGGAAATAGGAATGAATTAATTTTACACGCTATTTACTATGGAAAAAGACGTTGGTTTTTAGCTCTACAACGCGTTTCTTGTTGGTTTTTGAAACGGCTTACTCTCTTCTCTGAAAGAAGAGTTGCCAAGACTGCCGTCCAATTTTTATTGAAAAAGTAAGGTAATTGAAATCGAACTGAACCGGCTGTTTTAATTGGTTAAATTGAAAATAGAATCTTTATTTGGTCAATTTTACACTAAAATTTGTTTTGGATACAAATCGAAAAATTGATCTGAGTATTGTTGGCTTTGTTTTAGATGCAGTGATGAAATTGACTATGTATTTATAGTACCATATTCAATTTTATATAAAGTAAACTATACATTTTCAAAATAATATGAAAACGATACATGTAAGTTTATAAATCTAGAGTATACAATGAAGTCAAAATAAAATAGATTAAAAATAATACAAAGATTATATTGTGTATGATGGATTTGGGTTTCTCTATTCCTACGTTGCCTCATGTACTATAGAAACCTTTTGTCCCTCCCTGACCATGGCATCTAGGACGTCTCTTATCTTAGAGTCATTCGATAAAAGTCCTTTATTTATACTCGTATGTCTAATCTACATGATACAACGACATCTAGGCAACACATCAACAACATGATATGTCCTAGTCTGCTCCTCTTCTAGTATTTATTGATGAGCTAGCCTAGGTGGATCTTCTAGGTTATCTGGTATCATATAAGGATGTGACACCTTGAAATACCACCAGATATTGTACATCACTTCAATCGTTAGGAGTTATGGTAGTGTGTGCCTCATACGGTACCAGATGATAAAGATAATCATCAAACATAGTGTTCATATCTCTACGTGTCATATCGAGATGAGCAGAGTCGAAAGGGTCTCTAGGAGTAATATGAATGAAGCCAAAATCTCACATGACGCGCTCATGCAGATAAGGATACGTTAGACGTGAATCGCATGTCAACCATCCAGAGTAGTAGGCTATGTCTTTCAATGGATAAGTCGGATGGTGATTGACGTACGCATGGTAGTGTATATCCACTGCCACCATGTAGTCAAGATACATTATATGGATCTGTCGCTAGATTCCCTCTGAGTGAGTTGATTGCACAAGTACGTGGTATATCCTCAATGTACATAACCATCCAAATATGTGTGGGAAGTGTCGGAGGATCAAAACCTAAAAATGGTACATATGAATCATTAGTAATGCTATTTCATAAGTGTTATGAAAATGACACACAAACACTAAAAGATGAAGAAATATTACCGTTAACAGTGTGATGCTTCTTGTCATTTGTTTGCTCTGCCACATACAACCTTCAGCTAGACCACAATTGTACTCATGGTTCCGCCCTAATTCAGAGAAGTATCACATGTAGACCACATCCACATAAGTGACACTCTTGTCCACAAAAAAAGATGTGCCAACCAAATACAATAGGTATGCTCTATGTTGCACAACATTAGTCAAGACATCACACACACAGGAATGTTTTACCATAAAATGCAGCCAATATAAAAGCATCTACAAACTCCCCCTTTGGCAAATTTTTGGCTAAAACAATCTGTCACCACATCATCAGAGAATCTTTGCAGCAGAAAAACACACAGCACACAACCAAACAACCACACCTGCAGGAATAGCTAATACAACTACACAGTTCCATCAAGCAATCATCAAGTATAGCTACCATTACAGCTAAACTACCACATCAATCAGAGCTACATAACTATTATACTATCACACACACCATCATGCATATCTATACTACCATCATGCATACTACCACACAAACAGATCAATACTTTCATCATGCATCAACACTACTAACTACAAAAATAAACTGCAGCAACACTACTAACTACAGAAATAAACTGCAGTAGTAAACCTCCATAATTAAATTTCATTCAACAGCACCAAAAAAATTATTGTCCTGGGGTGACACCATACACTACTCCCCCTTTTTCTAGAAATGTTTCCAAAGCAACCTTGAGATTCAATTAAGTACATGCCATTGAACAAAAGATGAAAACCAAAAAAAACTACCATTATCATCAGTTCTAGTCTTCAAATTCAGAACCACCAGAACTGTCTTCATCACCTTCTTCATCTGGACTGACCTCTTCTTCTTCCACCTCATCTGAGTCAGCCTCCTGTTCATCATCTGCCTCAAGACCTACTTCTTCATTCTCAGCAAACTCAGCACCTTCTTCCATTTCAAGAGAGCTGATCAATTTTTCAAGAGCCAGCTTTCTGGACTCCAACTCCTTGCATGTTTCCCTGAGCATTGCAATCACAACAGCTTTACCTGTAGTGGAGCCTCCTTTGGATGTCCCAGCTGATGTTATGACAACGTCAGGATCATGGGTTCCTTGAAACAGTTTATGATGAAATGAAAGACCATTTTCCCTTTTGCAGACAGAGTCAGTTTCAACCAAAATTCCTGGGTACTGATTTAAGATAATGCCACATATGATAGGTGGGAAGGCAATAAGACCTTTTACACTGAAGCTTCCAGCATGCTTCATAGTCTGCTCAAATATGTAAGTACCATAATCAAACTTGGCTTTTGTACCAACGGCATAGATAAATCTTCTTAGGACAGTAGCAACGGTAGATTTATGATTGGTAGGCACCCAATTTGCAGCACCAATCTTATGTAACATGGCATACTTCATGCTTAGCTTACTAGCAGATAGCTTCCATTTTAAAGGCCAGCTCTTGACCTGGATGGCAGTGATGACTTAGCACACCTTGTTATTAGAGACTTCCAGCTCGGGTTGAGCTTAATTAAACCTCCCCAAATAGTTATTGATCACAGTGGAAGAAAAGGTAACACACCTGCCCCTTACATACACCTTCCTAAATTCCTTAGACTTTCTATCAGCACATTCTTCTGAGAGGTTCACAATGAATTCCTTCACCAGCACTTCATAGCACGTTGCAAAGTGAGCAACAATCTTCATCAACCCAGCAACATAAATCAGTTCCATTATATCTTTGCAGTCAAGCTAATTCTGAGCTAATTCTCTCTCAATGGCCAGTCTCTTTTGGTAGACATATTTCCACCTGTTGACACTTAAAGTAGAATGGAAGGAAATATTGTCTATGGGCACATCAGGGACTTTAGCAGCAAGCTTGCTGGAAGTAGGCTTCTTCTTTAGTGGAATGTCTTGAACATCTACTTCAACATCAGAATCAGAGTCGTCCATGACTTGAGCTTTCCTCTTCTTTGGAATAACTTTGCTCCAAGACTTTGAAGGTCCAACAGGAACATTCTAAGATACAGTCTTACTCTTACTAGGGCCAGTGGAGGTACTCTTGGACACAACTTTACTTCTGATGGGTCCAGTTGAAGTAGTCTTTGGTACTCTCCTCTTGGAAGGATTCTGATCAACTACTTTCTTACCTTTCCTAGTCATGAGCCTTTTAACTATGCTGGGATTTACACTAGCAACCAGATCATTATCAGAGAACTCATCCAGATCAACAACATTCTTACCCGAATCACCATTGGGAGCATCCTCTCTGGTGTCAGTGACATCCTTAGCGACATCAACAGCTTCAACATTCTTTTCTTCATCAGTAACCTAAACATCATCATCATTCATCTTATGAACCTCATCAGCATCCATATCCACATTTTCATCTTCTTAAGCAACATTTGGGTTAGGGTTCTGAGTGGAGTCAGGGATAACAGTCTGTAGAGGTACAGAAATTCCAAGAACTTGACGCTGTTCATCCAAGATTCTAGTGACTATTTGCGCAATAGCCTGATGAGTATACTGTGATCCTTCCTTTGTTAGGTTCTCAAGATCACTAGACGGCGAGGGGTTAGAGGTTTTGCCACGTACTGCTTCTTTTGGTCTTCTTGCATGTGGAGAGCGAGGCTTCTTCACACGAAGATTTTCAGCGGACACCATTCTCAGGGGAGCAACTGCAAGAACTTCATTAGGGTTGATATTTGGAGTTCTTGAGTCCGAGTCAGATGCAGTCTTGGGAGAGGGGGATTTGGATGACTGAGACATATTGGATAGATTTGAATGGACGATAGAATGGGGTTCTTGGAAGTGGTTGAGAGCAAGGGAGATGAAGTAGTTAAGAGAATAAGGTTTGAACTTGTGAGAGAAATAGAAACAGTGGAGGTGAATTTGCAAATGAGGAGGGAATTTAAGGTCTTTTACACTCAACAACCACGTCACTAGTTGATTATTTAACTTGTCCAAAACCTTATTTCCCAGCTTTTGTAATTGCTATAATTCCTCATGGATACATATTCCTAAATTGCTCCTCAAGTTTTTAAATTGTGTAGCATCAAGAGCTTTGGTGAATATGTCTGCTAACTGAAGTTCAGTTGATACATGTTCTAAACAAATCACTTTGTCTTTTATCAGTTCTCTTATGAAGTGATGTCTGATATCAATATGCTTGGTTCTGCTATGCTGAATTGGATTCTTGGATATGTTGATAGCACTGAGGTTTTCACAGTATAAAGTCATGACATTCTGAGTGACATTGTATTCAGTCAGCATTTGCTTCATCCACATCAGTTGAGAACAGCTGCTACCAGCTGCTATGCACCCAGCTTCAGCAGTAGATAAAGAACCACAATTTTGCTTCTTGGTGAACCATGATATGAGATTGTTTCCCAAGAAGAAACATCCTCCATACGTGCTTTTACTATCATCAGCACTTCCAGCCCAATCAGCATCACAATACCAAGATAAGATAGGTTCACACCCATGAGAGTACAATACACCATAGTCACACGTTCCATTCACATATTTGAGAATCCTATCGACTTGATTATGTGACTTACTTTGGGTTCTGCTTGATATTTAGCACATACTCCAACTGCAAAGGCAATATCTAGTTTGTTAGTTGTTAGATATAGCAGACTTTCAATCATGCTCCTGTACAGACTCTGGTCAACACTAGTGCCACCTTCATCTTTAGATAACTTTAAATGAGTAGGTGCAGGTGTTCTTTTGTGACTAGCATTATCCATTCCAAACTTTTTGACTATATTCTTGGCATATTTGCTTTGAGAGAGGAAGATAGAGTCTTCCATTTGTTTAACTTGCAGCCCAAGAAAATATGTCAATTCTCCAACCATACTCATTTCAAAATCAGTTTTCATCTGTTTGACAAAGTGTTTAACCATCAGATCTGACATCCCACCAAACACTATATTATCCACATATATCTGAACAATCATGATTTTTCCACCTTCATCTTTCACAAAGAGGGTTTTGTCTATCCTCCTTTCCTGTAGCCATTTGTGGTCAGGAAGTCAGTCAATCTCTCATACCAAGCTCTAAGGGCTTATTTTAATCCATATAGATCCTTTCTTAACTTGTAGACATGGTTGGGGAGATTTGGATCAACAAAGCCTTTAGGTTGTTCCACATACACTTCCTCATTCAAGTACCCATTCAGAAAGACACTTTTTGCATCCATCTGGAATAAGTTGAACTTCAAGATGCAGGCTACTCCTAATAGTAATCTGATTGACTCAAGTCTTGCAACAACACTCCAGCAGCTAACCTTTTATGCATAAACATCAGCAGATGTCACCATACACCAAGGAGCTTCTTTACAAGCAAGTTTCATACCACCTGTCTAACTTTTAGCTATACGGTGCTATCCTTCTGCACTAAAGAGGAGACTCCCTCTACAATAACCATGGTATTTACTGATCATCATACCATGAATAGACTGTCCAAAAAAGTCTGATTCTCCCATTCTTCAGCCTTAAACAGTTCATCCCAAGCAACTTGGAAGATACCAATAGACCACTGGTTGAATCTCACCGTGACTGTAAGTTAATTTTTCATAATATTAACTTAAATTAGATTGATGCATCTCCATTGCATACAACCCCTTGTATGTCTCTCCTAATTTATCAGAACAAGAGTTCCATGTTCTCATAGACTTGACAAGTGATATCAAGTTTGAGCAAACAACCTCCATCGTGTTTGAGAGAAACAACAGTCGTACATATTGAGAAAAATAAATTCTCAATACAAAGATATCAATACATTATATCTGACATCTCAAGAATCTCTAACTCTAAATTTGGGATTCTTCATCATCAACTGCTATGAAGGCCTTGAGAATCAAATATTCTCCTCCTTAATTGCAGCACAACATGTGGTTAGTGCACACCCACACAAAGCTTTCTCAACAGAATCTATTACAAGGCCACAAACAAGATTCCATAATTCTGGCTTATTTGATTAGAAGGATCACCTAGATATTAGAGAGAATGTCCTTGATATATGAATTTGACCTTCATATTCAAACATCTGGCTGAGATAAAAAATTTCTCTTGGACACTGAAGCTCAGCCTTTGCACTTCCTACTTACTTGAATTAGAAATAAACTGAACTAAGAAATAGACAATTTGGTTGACCATTATTCAACCAACCAATCTAAGACGTGTTTTCTGGACAAACATCTTAGATACACAGCCAAAATGTCTCCTCTTCCGAACCAGGAGTAGGTTCCAAACATATGTGATCATCACATATTTGTTCAACACCCATAGCATCTGTTATGCAACAGGAATCCACACACTTGCTGACATAATGTCCCAACATCTGGTAGGACATTAGTTCCTTTATTATGGGACACAAAAACTGAGCTTAGTTCTGAAGTCGTACCAGCTTATAGAAAAACCCAACCCTTGATCACCTTCAAGGTTCACAAAAATCCAAGCTCCAGTTACACCAACAACAGCATGACTTAGGATCACTTTCCTAATTAGGTCAAATATTAGGAAGACTCTTTTAGAAACCAAAATAAATGGTTATAATCATTCTTTCACATTCCGTCAAATACAAGTCAGGCTTCTTGAAAAATATATCAACCACACACTAAAGTGCCTTTTTGAGTGGACTTAAGAGATAAAACTCAAGTATCATTGCCAACTTTCCACGTTTGTTTTAAGACAGTCTTCCACACATCCTATAACCGTAGGATACACATGGTGAAGAGACCAAACCCAAATGCTTTTCCAAGAAAATACCTTACTTGGAACAACCAGGGTTACATCAAATACCATGCAGTGGAATACGCAGACACAACCTCCGTACAGCCTTCAGGCACAACATCCACATTTGCACAAACACAACACTCCATGTGCAATAGCAAACATAGGTTTGAAAACAAATCAAACGATACAACAGCTTATCACCAAAGCACACGCCTGAAAACTAACATACAGGTACAATTCTCACCCTGTCATGAATAGTCCATCCTCCACTTCTACGGACCATTCAAACAACAGTATGAACTTCTCCAAGTTCAAACAACTTTTCAATATGTACCACCTACCTTACCCATAATCTGAAAGTATCTTCCCTGGGATCTCACCTAGATAATAGAACAAGATGCCTGCTCTAATACTTGAAATTTTGGCAAGTCAAACTTCAGATGTCCTAAGACATGTTGAGACATCGGATCTGACATTAATAACACAGTCAAGGTATAACATACTGAAAAGATAAATAACAACAAAATTGTTTACCCAGTTCGGTCTAACTACCTACTCTGGGGGCATACCAAGTCAGAAATGAAGTCCACTATCAGCAACATTAATTTATAAATCCTACAACCAACACACCCGTTGATGATCTACTCAGTTAATCACTACCCACCCTTCTACCTAGATCCTCTCTAGATATGGAATATCTCCATCCCACTTCCAACCATCGCAATGGTGTCTAGCAGTCAACACTCAGCCACTGCTTCAACATCTTGTTCACCTCATGAAAATCCCACTCCATGATAATTCTGATCACACAAAAAGAACACCAACAGGAAGACACACTTCCATGACTATACTTATCCCAACATGATAAGAACAATACCTAGCTAAGACGCAAAGCCAAACTCTGCAGTTTGTTAGCTTGTAACTCAATAAGGAACACAACTTGGTGTTGTGTCATTAGCTTCCTCCAAGAACAGTACTTCTCTTACCTAAAGGCTTCAAGAAGAATAGTGACCATCCCACAGCCTGGGTGGTTCACACAACAAAACTCATTACCTACAGGTTTCTGAGTGTGAACATGGAACAATCATTAACTCGGATTGTTCCCCTACCAACTCTCCTAGAGAGTGGCCCTAAGACTCAACCCTAATGATTACATCTTAATGAACTTGGCTGGCTTCCTTTTCTAGGTTACAAACCCTTTCAATTTATAACCAATACCCAACTGGATTCGGGCCTTCAATCACAACTTCATTAGCTGTTACAATTAGCAGAAATTTCTGCTACAAGAAAGGTCTTCAATCGTTTATTTCCGAAATAATCTCCTTATTTAGAAAGTCTTCATTCTCCTTGATTTCTGATTGAATCTCTAGACCTTTGATTCTAGGCCACATGGGATGCATAATATTTGTTGAATATTCTGCATAAGTAAAATCAGAACTGAATCTCATTATTTTCCCATTCGAGATATATTTCAGTGATATGTTAATACATGTTTAATTATACTCTTATGCGTTTAAAGATTTTAAAGATATTTTTGTAGTTTATAGGTGATTCCTACATTAATTCATATATTAATATTAATTAATATTTATAAATGTTTTTATGTAACATTATATTATTAGAAATTAAAAAAAAATCTCATTCTTTGTTTATATAAGATAGTAGTTTTTATAATAAAAAAATATAATATAAATATATATTTTCATAAAAAAAAATGAGACAATTATGATTGACAAATACAAAACTTTCTAATGAAAACGCAAAATTTCTTTTTTTAATAAAATATATTAATTTGATATGCTTTAATTTATTATTTTAGAAAAAAATTTCAAATGTTTATTTTAAAGATTCATTTTTGAGTAATATGTATAATTAAGGGTGGAAATAGGTCAGGCCGATAACAGGGGTCTATAGGCTAGTCTATATAGGCTCAGGTCATGCCACACATTTTTTTTAAATAGTAAAGGTCTATGCATTTTTATAAGTCTATATAGTTAAAAAGGTTAGGCCTCAGGTCCTAAAAAAAGTCTTTTAAGTCTATCAGGCCGGCTTATTTAAATAAATATAAATAATTTTTTATTATCACTATGTTATGTTTTGTACTTTGAATTAAAATACATTAATAAAACTTGATTATCTTGAAGACCTTGTGTAAATAAAACAAAAACACGTGATGAACATTGTTTTCATAAGTTCTCTTAAACAAATAGTCTCACAGAACTTATGCTAATAGGTAAGTTAAAATAAGTCAATGCAAATAAATTTTTAGTCTCTTCGTTTTTTAATTAGTTAGTCTATTTAAATATTATTTTAATTGCATATTTACATATGTCTAAAATAAATAGGCTTTTATGTAGGCTAACTGGCTAACTAGGCCTAAAAATAAGTCTACGACAGACTACAGGTCAGACTCAAGCTTTAGTTTTTTTGACAGGTCAGGCTCAGACTTGACAAAGCCTAACTCGGCCCAGCCTATTTTCACACTTGCGTATAATCATTATAAATTATTAATATTAATAATTAATGATAGTAAATAAATAAATTATTATTATGTTGCGTCAATATTAGAATTAATTATTAAGATGAGTTATTTATTAATAAAATAAATAATAATTGTATTTATAACGACGTTGTGCGACCTGTGCAAATGCATGCGCAGATGTCTACTTCATTGTTTTCTTTAATTTTTCTATTAAAATTTACATTTCCAATTGGCCGAGACTATATAATTGGTATACCTTTTATTAGTGGTGGCAAAACGGGTGGTGGCCCGCCAGGCTGGCCCACACACCCGCCAAAAAATGTCGGGTTGGGTTGAGATTTTGGGCCCGCTGTCCACCAAAGCCCTCCCGTCAAAATGCGCCACCCGCCCAAACTCGCCCCACCAAAGTCCGACGCCCGCTAAAGCCCGCCTCACCTATTTATTAAGCTCGTTTCGCCTTAAGTCCGCCTTTTTTTTTGTTAATAGTAATTCAAATTTTTAATGGTTTTATTTTATACATTTATTTGTAAATATATGCAATATTTTTTTAGATAAAATTTATTTTAAAGACGCTTTATAAAAAATTGTTCTAAAAAATAAATGAAAAATTTAATTGAAAGGTAAAAAAAGACTATTAATCTATTAAAAAAATGAAAGAAAAATATAAAAAAAAATAGGCGGACAAACCCGCCAACCCGTCACCTTGGCGAGACGGACATGATTTTTATGCCCATTTTACTTAATGGACTTGCCCGTCCCACTCGTTTTTTTACGAGTATTTGGCGGGGCGGGACGAGCGGCCCGTTTTGCCACAAATAACTAGTAAGTTGGTCATTATAACTAATAAACATCTTGTTAGCTAAAGACTATTTGTATATAAGCATCACATAACATAATGTGAATATAATAAGTATGATAGATAGGTATTCTAACACTATTACCACATATTTTTAATAAAATGTAGATTTTTTTAATTTTATGTTAAAAGTTTTACAAGATTGAATATTCTTTTTATAAAAGATACAAGAATTAATCTTGTATGATCTTAATTTTTTTAGAGACTTACACAAAATAAACCCATTTGTACTTTTATTCAAAACCCATTTGCAAATATTTTCTCCTCTTAATCACAAATGCAAATATTATCTGAATCATAAACACTTCCATAAAATGAGTATTTGGTTAATATTCACTGCATTTCTAAGATTATTTGTAAAAGTTAAATATATATGTTGCTATTTAATTTTTATTGTCACCTTCATAAAAATTATTTATATCAACTCATTACGTTTAGAATAAAAATATACCAATATGAAGTTTATTATTCCTGATAATACTTTATATTTGAAAATTAGTTTTCAAACCATGAAACAAACATAAGAATTAATTTTGTAACCACTAGATTAAAAAAAAAAAACCTTTATACTCATGAGTCACGATTTATTAGACCAATTTCAGCGCCAATTTAAAATTAAATTCAATCTTCTGAGCAAAGAAAATAATATATCAGAACCATGACATTAGCTTAAAAAGAAAACTGGTTTCAATAATTTGTGGAGCAACGAAAATCAGAGGCTGCATTATTGATCTACACCATGAATTGGTGAAGATAATCAAAAGTATTCAAGAAAACAAACCAACAAAATGTTTAAAAATTTGTCAGAAAGGTATCAAACACACATGCTTTCAAAGAGGACCGGGGAAGGTTCCATTGTCCCTCTGTTCATTCCACTTGTCAACCTGCAATAATTTGCATAAAAAAAAGAGAGAGAAATCACAAACAGTTCAGCTAATTCAAATCATGTTACAAAATTGCTGCGAGTAAAAAGCATGAAGATTAATTTCAGGCAACTATGGCTCTTGGAACAAGTTAATTTCATTGAAGTTAAATGTATAGGAAGGGAAATCCTAAAAACTAGACTATATAAGAAACAGTCCATTAGTCATTGAGATAATAAGTAAATGTGATTTGGGAAAAAGACCAGGGAGTGAGGAATGCAAACTAGAAAAAGGGAAAACTACACACAAAGACAAAACAAAATGCATAAACGCACAAAAGCTCAAACATTTGAAGATAGGACACGAGTGTGTGATTCGTGCAATGGCCATACAGTCATAGCCGTCTTTGAGGGCATGCAATACAGGCTACCACACAGTGCCCAAAATTTATCACAGTTAATTTGTTGTTAAATAGTCTCATAAAATGTTTGTCACGGTAAATAAGACCTCTATTAGTTTTGTCACGGTTAAACTGTGACTAATCAACACATGGCCTCCAAAAACATCAGACAATTGATATAGTGTGAACTGAATTATAAGGAGTTACCCTACTATAAATGCAGACAAGACAGTGCTTTTCTCTCACCCTAAGAGTTCTAGCCAATAGAGTTTTGACTCCAATTGAAAACCAGAATAATATATTAGCAAGCAAGCAATTGTCGGAAAATAAATTCCATTAAATGATGAAGACTATCTTGTAAAAACATAGATTGAAAATTGCATTGACTAGTGATACTTAAAATAAGGGTAATCCACATGCAGAAAAAGTAGAGAATCAAACTGAAAGTTCATTGATTCTTATCGCAACAACAAAAAATTCTAGTTCCTAAATGTTTAAAGCTAGCATATGGAAAGTGCCAACTCTTGTGCATTGTTGAGCACCACAAATCGCATTAACTTTTGCCATGACATCAATCTTTACATTAAAGTAAATTTGCAGTCGATCCCAACCATGTAAATCAAAGTTAAATGCTTGCTTATTTTAAAAAAAGCTAAGAGGTGCTTACCCATTCACCGGGGCAAAGAGAACGGTAATATTTGGCAAATTTCTCACATTCCCCTGAGTTATCACCTTTTACTGTAAGGCACCTGTAATTAAAGTCAGGCTTAAATTAAAGACATAAAGAACAATTTTTTGCTGAATCATATAGCCGGAGTCAGGAAATCCACCTATGAAACTCTATGTAGCGAGTGAAACAGTGCCGGGTTTGATTAGTTGTAGGAAAGCGAAAATCAACAGGTGCTGTTTTTAGCTCAATCTACAAGGAAGAAACACAATATCAAGTCAGGAAAAAGACAACAGGACGATATAGAAAGATATCGGCTACATTAAAATTAAAACACAAATGAGATAAAATGTGTCACAGTAGAAAGCTATTGAGTGATATTGTATCATGCCATTTAGTTTTAAGCAATGAGGATATGCATGTCTTAAATATATGATCCATATGAATGAATAAAATGAAAACAAAGACAAAACACACATCTTGAATCAAATTCATTGTAAGTTGTGTTATTGGGGGACGGTGCTTTCATTTGCAGCAAAACTAAAACCAACTTTAGAGGGATAACTTAAAACGCCGTGATCAAATATCAAAAAGTGCAGCCAAATTGCAACTTGCCATTTTTTTGTGATAAATAACTACAATATAGGTGAAATGAACCATTAATCATAAGTAACATACTGGCAAAATATTTGATATGGAGTCAAAATTCAAAAAAATAATCCCTGAGGTAGCTGTGACCAAGGTTGTAAGTCTACGTAGACTTGTGAAGGCTCCGTGGATTCTTAAGAGTCTATGGAAAATAAAAAATGACTCTAAAGAAGCATTAAAAGACACATATGCATAATAGAACATCAATTAAAATGACAATTCCATTTTCAAATAGTAACAAAACAAAGGGAACAAGCCATAACAAAACAAAGGGCCGCGTTGTTTCAAAAAATAAAGCAACAAAAAACCAGTAAAACTAATAATGCCATTTTTGGTGAATGAAGATAACACAAACAAGAAGCACTCACTTGAGACAAAAAAAAAATGAAACAAAAACAGAGCAGGCATAAAAAACAATACATAAAAAGAGAACAAAATGAATAGAGCAAAAAAATGAATTGTCTATCCAAAGACTAGGCGAGTCTATCACGAGAAAGAGTCTGAGTATGAGTGAACTCGTTTTGGATTCCTAGACACGGAAACTCGTCTAAGTCTACATGTTGAATTGCAAGTCTAACAAACAGAGTTGTGACACACCACAGGTACACACTATAAACAAGTATGGCTATTAATTTAAAATATTAACAAAAACTACAGTTAAACATCGTCAGCTGCAATTTCAACCGTTTTAAGAACTTACATTCGGATCCCTACAATGAGCACCAATTATAAGGGCACAATTAAAATTCATTCAAAACTACATACATTTTAATAGTTTTAATTATCCAAACTGCATCTATATATCAGTGCTCCAGCAGTAGGGATTTTATAGCTAAATGAAACTATTAACTCAATAACTATTTTAAAATATAAAATTAGAGTAGTCAATAGCTGCACTATCGCGCTATAGCGGAGCAGAGGCCAACCGCTATGGGAAGAGCCTTAGTTGTGCAGAACTTTATAGCGGCTGCTATAGCCTATTAGCGGCCGCCATAGAGTAAATTGCAGAATAGCGGAGTAGAGCAGTTTCTGGTCTGTTATCCTTTTCCCTTCTAAAATAACCGAAATCACCCCTTAAGATTAGTTTAACCTAAAATTAAAGATCATAAACAATCCCAACCTCTCGTCTATAATCTTAATTTATTCAAACAACATTGAACAATAAAACCAGCAAAGACCATAATTTAAAATCTAAAAACACGAAATGCAGCTCTATTCACATAAAAAAATTATTTAAAAAAAAAAACATACAAATCCACAATCTTACGGAAAAATACCTAACGGCAACAAAATGATTCAATAGGTAAGCGAGAGAATATACACAATTTCTAACATATGAATATGCATAATCTCAAAAGATAATGAATCAGAATTTTTCAAAAGCGAAAAGAGAAAAAGAAAAATGAAACCTAAATGAATATTCGACGGGGATTGAGTCAGAATCGGAGAAAGAGCGTACCTCGGCCATGATGAGTGAGGGAGACTCGATAAACAAATCAATGAAGAAATGAACAAAACTAAAAGAAAGGGTAACTTATTATAATTATGAATAAATAAATAATTAACAAAAGGGTTGTAATATAGGCCTTAAGAAAGGCCTAATTATGACTGATTAATGAAAATTGCTTTTTGCACCTTCTTTTATAAATTATTCAAAAGGTGGTGAATATTAAAAAAAAATATATTGATTATTGATTAATCAAAAGGTATTCAGAAATTACTCGGCTTGATTTTCACTTTTTTGCAATTTTTTTCTTTACTTTTTTAAATATATTTTGATGTTTGAATTGGAGTCCAAATTTGTTTTTTAAATTGAAAGATTCAACCATTTTATACAAGTGTTCTTAATCTTAAACTTTGTATAGTTGGAATATTTATGATTTTGGTTAAATTTTCTTCTTTTCAAAATATATAGCACCACTTTTTTTATAATATACATGTTAGAAGAATTTAAAGGTAGTGCATTGATACTGTAAACTATATACATATAATCAATCAAAATTCTTACACTTATCATGTCATATTAGTTTTTTTTAATTAAAATTGTGTTTTAATTAGATACATGATTGTGATTGATTGACAGTGTAAAAATCGGTCATATTCTTTTTTCTCTAAAAGTAAATAAATTCAATGAGATATTCCATTATATTTCATCATTGTTTAATTTCTTACACCCAATTGTTACACCAATACTTACACCTAACAGTACTTTATAGTAGTCAATAAATTTGGTTAATGCAGTGTATAAACTTGGTTAATGCAGTAATAAAGTTGTTTAATGCAACATTCAGGTATTAAAAATATTTTTTAGCAGTCATCAAAGTTGGTTAATGCAGTGTAAAAACTTGGTTAATACAGTAATGAAGTTGGTTAATGCACGTCCAAATATTAAAAATAAACATCCGTACATGAATAGTATTCATTCGTACATGAACAGTATTCGTCCGTACATGAACAATGTCGTCCGTACATACGGTGTAGGTGTAAGGTTTAGTGTAAGAATAACATTTCTGTTGTTTAATTTCAAATTTTTCTAATAAGTCAGAGTTATTTATCATTATAAATTTAAAGATTATATTATTGAGTTTGGGCTTAGTTTTTCAAACTCTTTTATTTATGTTTATCTTTATTTATTTAATAATATTTATCTAATTGTTGGAGAGAAGAATGCTAGGAACTTTCACAGGTAGCTAAGTTGTCTAGTGTCCCGTTTAGATCTATTATGTAAAATCTTGAAAGAAAAAAAAATAGGACGTAGGAGACAGGATATTGTGTAGGACGCAGGTTTAAAATTTTTTGGTCCATCTCATTAAAAAAAAATGGGATTGAGAAGGACAAACTCCTGGAGCACTGTATATTTTTAGTCTAATAAGGGTAAAAATTTACGTTGATAAATATTCGAGTCTGCAAAAACACGAAAAAACGGAGTGGGGACAGAACAGGCATGTTAGAGGGTGTGTTGGATTAATTTATTAACCAATAAAATATGATTCATGTAAATAAAATGCTTAAATCTGATGATTTTTGGGTTTGATCGGGTAATTAAGCCAGTGAGCTTTTATTTTGAAATTAAAAATAAAATTCAAATCCCTCTTTTGTCTTTTATGACTAGGGATGGTAAAAAAAACCATATCTATGGATTACCCGCGGGTAAAATCTGTCTCGGGTACGAGTTAAATGGTTTAACAGGTATCCACGGGTAAAATAAACGGATACTTAGTTATATGTTTCTTTATTGGCACGAATACGAAGTTGATGGTTCTCGTACCTGCAAGTATCCGTATCCGTTAACAATTAATAAATTATTTAAATATTAATTTATTTAATATAAAATTATTATTATTATATATTATTAAAATTATTTAGTTGAATATGTAATTATTTTATTTTGTTGAGTTTGTTTACTTAATAAAAGAAGAAATAAAATGAATGTGATTCATATTTTTTTATTATTATTATGGGTTAGATTTGAAAATATTTTTTTTGTCTTTAATAGCGATAAAAACTTATTTAATTATATTATTAATTTTTTAAAATATTTAAATAATAGTATTTATGGATATTCGTTTAATACCCATGGATATTGGATACCCGTTTGACGGATACTCGCATGGGTATGAGGCGAGTACGTATATCATATTTACTAAATGGGGCGGTAGCGATGGATTAGTAACTGTACCCACGGATACCCACCCATTATCATCTCAATTCATGACTATTGTGACGTGACTTTTGAGAATAGTAGATTATTGTCGGAATAAGACACATAAAATAGACATCATTAGGAAAGAAACACTCATTTTTCTTATTCTTTCAAACAAAATAAAATAGTATATTCATCATCAAAGATACACATAAAAGAAGAAGGAAGAGATGAGAGAATAATTTAGAAAATTTCTTTACCCACCTCCCTATGGGGGTCACCCCCAGCGAAAAACCTAAACTACCCCTGCTTCGGAGATGAATCTCCGAAGTTATATTTTTTTTTTGAATTTTTGTTGACTTCGGAAATGCATCTCCGAAAACACCAATTTTTTGGTGTTTTCGAATATGCATTTCCGAAGTCAAAAAAAATTCAAAATTCATGCATATTTTCGGAAGTTCATTTTCGAAACTGTTGCTGCATATACAAATTTCCCTCCTTCACTATTTCATCATTTTTCTCCAAAACTTCTCAAAACCCTCTCTAAAACCCAATCAATCTCCATCAATTTTTCGCCCTAAAATCAAGTTTCAAACCGTTGATCACGTTAAAGGGAGCATAGAAAGCTACAATTTCAGGTAAACATCTCTCATTTCATCCCATATTTCACTACATTGATTCAACAAATTTATGCTGAAAACTGATATGGTTCGGAAGTTCATTTCCGAAATATATTACCTAAAAAATTTCGGAAATGAACTTCCGAAATATGCCCTGGCAGTTTAAAAAAAAACAGTTTTGGCCAATTTTGCTAATTTATTCATTTGTTAGGTATGGTGCATCCGGACAACATTGTGCAAGACGATGGAGTATTAGTTCCGGAAATTGTCAACGTTAATAACGATCCTGTTATTGACGTTACTCCTATGATCAATGCGGTCGATGTTCGGCAACATTTTACAAATGATCGGAGCTTCGGTAGTCGCGAACAATTGATTGATTGGGTTCGGAAGGAAGCTAACAAACATGCATTTGGAATTGTTATTTTAAGGTCGGACAACGTAAATAGTAGGCGGAAAGCTTTCGTTGTTTTGAATTGCGAACGGGGTGGTAGTTATGTACAATCAAACCGGGTGCTAAAACACGAGGACACGGGATCGAGAAAGTGCGGGTGTTGTAACACCCCTTACTAACCCCGCGGCAATTTTAAAACAATTATTCAGAGTACATGAAATAAGGGTGCCACAATTCATAATAAACAATTATCATTCAGTCATGTCATGCATTCACTGAGGTAATCATCATAAATTAAAACGTTTCATGTTCACACAGCGGAAATTTATCAAAAACGGGCTAAGTTTAACATCTTTAAAACTTCTCCTTCAAAACATCAAAACATAACTAGAGTCATAATCATAAACTCTAAACAATCGCGCCCCCAGTGTTACAACTATCAGAGCATGACACCTGACGCTACTAAAACACTGACTCATGAGCTAATCCTCACCGAGTCGAACAACCGCTATCCTCAATCTGAAAATGACAACATGTAAGGGTGAGTCTCATCATAATTAACAAATGTTATAAGGTTATAAAGCCATAACACATCACAGTTGTATCATTCACCCAATTGTTTCATAAACAGACAATCAAAACAATCAAACAACAATCAACACATCATCAACATTTACAACACTGGAATGCATCCAATCATGTTATAAATTATGCATATGTATGAACTGACACTATGCATGTGGTACCAACATCATCAAATGGGGATAACCCATGACCGATCCAACATCGTCCAAGATACGGCCCTGCCAGCACAGATTCCACACGATGGGAATCATGCCCTTCACTGATCCAACACACCCTTATGGATACAGTATCCTCAATGAACATGAATGAATGCAACATATACAACATACTTCTACCATCATCATCATCAATCATCAACATCATCATCATCATTCAAGTATGTTCATATATATTAACATCATTCAATCACAATTCCATAATCATCATATACAAAATATACACGTATTTGCATCAATCATCATACTCAATAAGAATAGCATACATGTATTTTCATCATTCTAAAAACCAATCAATCATCATCATATAGATAATCCTACAAGCTTCGTTTAGCTCAAAACGGCGCATCAAACGGATCAACGGTTAAAAAGTTATGCATCTTTGAACTTTTAAAATATCTCAAAACACCAACAGCACGCGGCGCCATCACCAGTTCGCGGCGCGCACTGAGCGTCCCAAAAATTCATTGGCTCTCTGCCAAGCTGTTCGCGGCGCAAACATCCACACGCGGCGCGAAACGAGAAAAAGTTACGCCTTTGCGGCGCGAACACAGGTACGCGGCGCGACCTGAGCGTATCACAACTTCCTGGCATTCTGCCCACCTGTTCGTGGCGCCACCCTGTGCACGCGGCGCGAACCGGCGATTTCAGAAACCCCAACCTGCAGAAAACAGCATTCTATGCATTCCAAACACACCCAATTCATACCAGTACGAACCTAGAGAAATAGAATGCACAAACAACACAAAAATACGTCTCATAATACACCAATTACACATCACTTGAGACCATAACAATGCAGACATCATAGATTCAAACATAGAGATCAAACATCATACAATTGACTCAATCCCTAAACCTATCATATGACTCAATCGACCCGAATTCCACATCTATTCAGTATTATCAACCCCTAACCCGATAATAGATGATAATCAGATAAGTCCCCCCTTACCTTAGACAAATTTCTTGATTCTTGGTCTCTCCCTCTACCGTTCTCTTTCTCGTTCCTCGTTCCTCATACTTCTGTTCTTTCACGTTCTTTCTTTCTTCCCAATTCCAATTATTTTATGAAAATAATAATAATATTAGTAAAGGGCCTTCCTATATCACACCCCCCTTTCACTATTTCTCACATGGCCCAAATGCCATAAACCATTATTTATTTATTATTTTCACAAAATCCTTAATAATTCTAATTATTAATTCAATATTCTTGATTAAATTAATATTAAAATTATACGGGCGTTACAACTCTCCCCCACTAAAAGAGTTTTCGTCCTCGAAAACATACCTCAGGTAAAGAGCTCTGGATACGAATCCTTCATCTGGCTCTCTAGCTCCCAGGTAATATTTCCTTCAGCTGGTCCTCCCCAAGCTACTCTGACTAAAGCTATTTCCTTGCCCCGCAATTGCTTCAGTCTTCTATCTTCAATCCTCACAGGTAACGTTTCAACCGTTAAGTTGTCTTTCACCTGTACATCATCCACTTGGATCACGTGGGACGGATCCGAAATGTATTTCCTCAATTGAGACACATGAAATACATCATGCAAGTTGGCAAGCATTGGCGGTAACGCAATACGATATGCCACTTCTCCCACTCTTTCTGAAATTTGGAATGGTCCAATAAAACGCGGAGTCAACTTCTTTGACTTCAAAGCTCGACCAATACCCGTCATAGGAGTAACCTTCATAAACACATGATCTCCCTCTTGAAACTCAAGTGTCTTCCTCCTCTTATCATAATAACTCTTTTGACGACTCTGAGAAGCTTTCATCTTCTCCTGAATCATCTTAATCTTCTCCGTAGTCTGTTGTACAATATCTGGTCCAATCACAGCACTCTCACCAGCTTCGTACCAACACAATGGAGTTCTACATCTCCTACCATACAATGCCTCAAACGGAGCCATGCCTATACCCGAATGATAGCTGTTGTTGTAGGTAAATTCAATCAAAGGCAGATAACTATCCCAAGCACCTCCTTTTTCTAATACACAAGCACGTAACAAATCTTCTAACGACTGAATTGTTCTCTCAGTCTGTCCATCCGTCTGCGGATGATAAGCAGAACTCAGTCTCAGCTTAGTACCCAAAGCCTTCTGCAAACCTTCCCAGAACTTAGACGTAAATCTCGGATCTCTGTCTGACACGATACTCGAAGGAATACCATGCAGACTGACTATCTTCTCAATGTATAATTGAGCCAGCTTTTCCATCGGATAATCCATTCTTACCGGTATGAAATGTGCAGACTTCGTCAATCTGTCCACCACAACCCAGATAGCTTCACAATTCTTAACAGTTCTCGGCAAACCCGAAACAAAATCCTTCGATATGCTATCCCACTTCCACTCAGGAATAAACATCGGTTGCATAAATCCAGATGGCTTCTGATGTTCAACCTTTGACTTCTGACAAGTCAAACAAGAATACACAAACTCAGCAATTTCTTTCTTCATTCCAGGCCACCAAAATAGCTTTCTCAAATCATGATACATCTTGGTAGCACCAGGATGAATACTTAATCCACTACGGTGTCCTTCTTCTAAAATATTTCTTCGGAGTTCAGCAACATCCGGAACACAAACTCTGTTTCCAAACCTCAGTATACCATTCTCGTCAACTCTGAATTCACCGCTCTTGCCTTGGTTAATCAAAGTCAACTTGTCGACTAATTCGACATCAGCCTTTTTGCCCTCTCTGATCTCTTCAAGAATACCACTGGTCAGCTTCATCATTCCCAACTTAACACTAGTAGGAGTACCTTCACATACCAAACTCAAGTCTCTGAATTGTTCAATCAAATCCAATTCCTTCACCATTAGCATAGACATATGCAAAGTCTTCCTACTTAAAGCATCCGCAACTACGTTTGCCTTACCCGGATGGTAATTCAAACTGAAATCATAGTCTTTAAGGAATTCTAACCACCTTCTCTGCCTCATATTCAGTTCCTTATGGTCAAAGAGATATTTCAGACTCTTATGATCACTGAACACTTCAAATCTCGACCCATACAAATAATGTCGCCACAACTTCAAGACAAAAACCACCGCTGCCAACTCCAAATCATGAGTCGGATAATTCCTTTCATGCACTTTGAGTTGTCTCGACGCGTACGCGACCACTTGTTGGTTCTGCATCAATACACCACCTAAACCCATCAGCGAAGCATCACAATAAACCACAAATGATTCTGTCAGATTCGGCAAAATCAAAATAGGAGCACTAGTCAACCTCTTCTTCACCTCTTGGAATCCTTCCTCGCATTTTACATCCCAAATGAAAGCCTGACCCTTTCTGGTTAATTTAGTTAACGACAATGCTAACTTTGAAAATCCTTCAATGAACTTCCTGTAGTAACCTGCAAGACCAATAAAACTACGAATCTCTGACACTGATTTTGGAGCTTCCCACTGGGATACAGCCTCTATCTTAGTAGGATCGACAGCAATACCATTCTTTGAAATTACATGTCCAAGAAAACTGACCTCTTCTAACCAAAATTCACACTTCGACAATTTGGCAAAAAGTTGCTTCTCTTTTAACAACTCCAACACAATTCTGAGATGTTCTGCATGTTCTTCCTCACTCTTAGAATATATTAGGATATCATCTATAAACACCACCACGAACTTATCGAGATAAGGATGAAATATCCTATTCATATACTCCATAAATACACCAGGTGCGTTAGTAACTCCAAACGACATTACCGAATACTCATAATGTCCATACCTTGTCCTGAAAGCGGTCTTCTGAATATCATCGTCTTTCACACGAATCTGGTGATACCCAGACCTTAGATCAATCTTACTAAACACTCTTGCTCCAACCAACTGATCCATCAAATCATCAATCCTCGGCAAGGGATACCGATTCTTGATAGTAACCTTGTTCAATTGTCTGTAATCCACACACAACCTCATTGAACCCTCCTCCTTCTTCACTAGCAACACAGGTGCACCCCACGGAGAAACACTAGGACGAATGAATTTCTTCTCCAGCAATTCTTCCAACTGCTTCTTCAGTTCTGTCAGCTCAGACGGTGACATACGGTACGGTGCCATTGACACTGGACTAGTTCCCGGAATTAAATCAATAGAAAACTCCACTTCTCTTTCCGGTGGTAATTCATTCACTTCTTCCGGAAAAACTTCTGGGAATTCACACACCACAGGTAATTCTCTACTCGTCACTTTTTCTTTCACATTCATCAATGCGAACAACATAAACACTGTTGCACCATCCTTGATAGCTTCACTCACTTGTCTAGCCGTCATCTCCAGATCATCAGAATGAACTTCTTCAGGAAAGATTACTGTCTTCGAAAAATAGTTGATGTGGACACGGTTAAATTCTAACCAGTTCATCCCCAGGATTACATCGAGTTGTTTCAACGGAAGGCACACTAAGTCCATCCCGAATTCCCTACCAAAAATATCAACCGGACAATTCAAGCATGCGGACGAAGTAGTTACTGACCCCGACGCTGGAGTATCAATAACCATACTTCCATTTATTTCAGATATTTCCAAATTCAACCTCTCAGCATAATCCAAAGAAATAAAAGAATGAGTTGCTCCAGTATCAATAATCGCAACTAAAGGTGTGCCATGAATAAAACACGTACCTTTAATTAGTCTATCCTCCGGAGTGGTTTCCGATCCAGTCAAAGCAAAGACCTTCCCTCCAGCTTGGTTCTTCTTCGGTTTAGGACACTGTGGGCTAATGTGACCCTCTTCACCACAATTGTAACAAGTCACAATCTTCTTCTTACAATCAGCGGCAACATGACCCACTTCTTCACACTTGAAGCACTTCTTCTGATTCAGCTTGCACTCATTCCTACGGTGTCCGACCTCACCACAGTTATAGCACCTGACAAAAGCACTGGAGTCTCCCCCACTAGGCTTCTTCCAACCACCAGTCTTTGGATTACCTCTACCATATGGCTTACCCTTATCCATAGGCTTCTTCCCTTTCCTGTCAACTAACTCGCGAGAGTGAGATGACTTCAGCTTGAGATTATCTTCCTCGAAGATCCTACTACAGTCCACCAAGTCTACAAATCTCCGGATTCTCTGATATCTGATACCCTGCTTAATCTCATCGCGGAGACCGTTCTCGAACTTGACGCATTTCGAGAATTCACTAGCTTCATCATTGTTGTAGTGGACGTAGTACTTTGCCAACTCAACGAACTTCGAAGCATACTCTGGTACTGTCATGCTACCTTGAACTAGTTCCAGAAATTCAATTTCCTTTCGACCCCTTACGTCTTCAGGAAAGTACCTTCTCAAAAACTCTCTCTTGAACACAGCCCAAGAAATAGCCACACCATCAGCTTCCAGTTCAGTCCTGGTAGTCAGCCACCAGTCGTCAGCCTCTTCAGACAACATGTGAGTACCATACCTCACCTTCAGATCCTCAGCACAATCGATGACTCTGAAGATTCTCTCGATCTCCTTAAGCCACTTCCGAGCACCTTCAGGATCATGCGTGCCCTTGAACAATGGAGGATTGTTCCTCTGAAAACTGTCCAGCTGTCTGTCAGCACCGATCGCAGCTCCATTGGCATTTCCTCCCATCACACCAGCAATCATGCCCAGAGCCTCAGCGATAGCATCATCATTTCTTCCTCCTCTTCCAGCCATTGTTCTGCTTAAATCACAACCAATTTAATCAGAACAGAAGTATCGACAGTTAACTCTTACTAGTCGCATACACAGGAAAGCAAAACTGACACTAAGACTCTGGTCATAATGACCGACTATGCTCTGATACCACTATTGTAACACCCCTTACTAACCCCGCGGCAATTTTAAAACAATTATTTAGAGTACATGAAATAAGGGTGCCACAATTCATAATAAACAATTATCATTCAGTCATGTCATGCATTCACTGAGGTAATCATCATAAATTAAAACGTTTCATGTTCACACAGCGGAAATTTATCAAAAACGGGCTAAGTTTAACATCTTTAAAACTTATCCTTCAAAACATCAAAACATAACTAGAGTCATAATCATATACTCTAAACAATCGCACCCCCAGTGTTACAACTATCAGAGCATGACACCTGACGCTACTAAAACACCGACTCATGAGCTAATCCTCACCGAGTCGAACAACCGCTATCCTCAATCTGAAAATGACAACATGTAAGGGTGAGTCTCATCATAATTAACAAATGTTATAAGGTTATAAAGCCATAACACATCACAGTTGTATCATTCACCCAATTGTTTCATAAACAGACATTTAAAACAATCAAACAACAATCAACACATCATCAACATTTACAACACTGGAATGCATCCAATCATGTTATAAATTATGCATATGTATGAACTGACACTACGCATGTGGTACCAACATCATCAAATGGGGATAACCCATGACCGATCCAACATCGTCCAAGATACGGCCCTGCCAGCACAGATTCCACACGATGGGAATCATGCCCTTCACTGATCCAACACACCCTTATGGATACAGTATCCTCAATGAACATGAATGAATGCAACATATACAACATACTTCTACCATCATCATCATCAATCATCAACATCATCATCATCATCATTCAAGTATGTTCATATATATTAACATCATTCAATCACAATTCCATAATCATCATATACAAAACATACACGTATTTGCATCAATCATCATACTCAATAAGAATAGCATACATGTATTTTTATCATTCTAAAAACCAATCAATCATCATCATATAGATTATCCTACAAGGTTCGTTTAGCTCAAAACGGCGCATCAAACGGACCAACGGTTAAAAAGTTATGCATCTTTGAACTTTTAAAATATCTCAAAACACCAACAGCACGCGGCGCCATCACCAGTTCGCGGCGCGCACTGAGCGTCCCAAAAATTCATTGGCTCTCTGCCAAGCTGTTCGCGGCGCAAACATCCACACGCAGCGCGAAACGAGAAAAAGTTACGCCTTTGCGGCGCGACCTGAGCGTATCACAACTTCCTGGCATTCTGCCCACCTGTTCGCGGCGCCACCCTGTGCATTCGGCGCGAACCGGCGATTTCAGAAACCCCAACCTGCAGAAAACAGCATTCTATGCATTCCAAACACACCCAATTCATACCAATACGAACCTAGAGAAATAGAATGCACAAACAACACAAAAATACGTCTCATAATACACCAATTACACATCACTTGAGACCATAACAACGCAGACATCATAGATTCAAACATAGAGATCAAACATCATACAATTGACTCAATCCCTAAACCTATCATATGACTCAATCGACCCGAATTCCACATCTATTCAATATTATCAACCCCTAACCCGATAATAGATGATAATCAGATAAGTCCCCCCTTACCTTAGACAAATTTCTTGATTCTTGGTCTCTCCCTCTACCGTTCTCCTTCACGTTCCTCGTTCCTCAGACTTCTGTTCTTTCACGTTCTTTCTTTCTTCCCAATTCCAATTATTTTATGAAAATAATAATAATATTAGTAAAGGGCCTTCCTATATCACACCCCCCTTTCACTATTTCTCACATGGCCCAAATGCCATAAACCATTATTTATTTATTATTTTCACAAAATCCTTAATAATTCTAATTATTAATTCAATATTCTTGATTAAATTAATATTAAAATTATACGGGCGTTACAGGTGTCCGTTTAAGTTGCGTGCCACTCGGAGGGTTGATGATTTGTGGCGGTTAACCGTAATTTGTGGAATGCATAATCATGCCTTGGATCTCAAGTTACACGGGCATCCAATGGCGTGTCGTTTTTCCCGCGAAGAGAGGAATGTGATATCGGACCTAACGATAGTCAAAGTGGCGCCTCGCAACATACTTGCCGATTTGAAGCGTAAGAAACCGGATAGCGTTTCAAATATCAAGCAAATTTACAATGAACGGCACAATCTCAAGGTTTTGAATATGGGCCCTCGGTCGGAAATGCAACAACTTTTGAAACTACTAGGCGATAACAATTATGTTTCAAGCTTCCGAACCTCCGAGGACAAAGTTACGGTGCGTGATATTTTTTGGACTCATCCCGAAAGTATCAAATTATTCAACACATTTCCAACCGTTCTTGTCATGGATTCGACGTACAAGACAAACAAGTATAGGCTTCCTCTTCTAGAGATCATCGGTGTGACCTCGACGGACAAGACTTATTCGGTGGGGTTTGCTTTTTTGGAGTGTGAAAAAGAAGACAACTTTACATGGGCCTTGGGAATTTGCAAGTCTTTGTTAGTTGATCAAGAGGTTATGCCAAACGTCATTGTCACCGATCGGGACAATGCTTTGATGAATGCGGTCGATACCGTCTTCCCGATATCTACCGCTTTACTTTTCCGGTATCACATAACTTGCAACGTGAGAAGCAAGTTGAAACCCGCGGTTGGGACAAAAGATAGGCCGGATGAAAACGGTAAAGTTGTCAAAGCCGGTGTTGTGGTTGATAGGATAATGTCGGCATGGAGGGGAATTTTGGATGCATACTCCGAAGAGGATTATACCAAGAAATTGGTACACTTTAGGTCTTTGTGTGGTTCCATTAAGACTTTTTGTCATTACGTCGAATCCACCATTCTTGACAAAGTTAGAGAAAAAGTCGTGTGCGCTTGGACAAATCGGGTTAGACATCTTGGTTGCACCACGACTAACCGAGTTGAATCCGCACATGCGGTCTTCAAGAGGTGGTTGGGTGATAGCAAGGGAGATTTGTGTCGCGGATGGGACACCGTGAACCAAGTGCTTGAAAATCAACACAATGAAATTCAAACATCGTTCGGTCGGAGCAAGACGGTTATGGAACACCGGTATAAGGGCCAAATTCTATTCTCCCAATTGATTTACAACATATCTCGAACGGGTTTGAATTTTTTGTTTCATGAAGCTAAGCGGTCGGAGACCACGGGGACGGATAGTTCATTATGTGGGTGCATCATTAGAACTACATATGGCCTTCCGTGTGCTTGTATACTTGCAAAAAAGAAAAAGTTGAATTCACCCATACGCATGGATGAGGTAGCCGACCATTGGAAGAAACTTCGTTTTGATGATTTTGACCCGCCGAAAGAAAATGACTCCAAAATCACCATCTCCGACGAGTTGGAAGTGATAATGGAGAAGTTTGCTAAAGAGGACGACACAACAAAAATGCACATAAAAGAACAATTGCGAAAGATCGCATTTCCGGAGACCACCAATTTGAAACTGCCATCTCAACCGGTTAAAACGAAAGGTGCACCGAAAAAGTCCAAAATTACACAAGATGACACGTCAACATAACGATCTCCTTCCTATTTTGAACATGTGGATGCATCGTTCCCGGAAATTCATGAGACACCGAAGTCTAAGTGTAGTGGTAACAAAGGAGCCCGTATTTCGAAGCCACCTCGCACACCGCCGATCAAAAAATCACCAATTGTCTACATTGATGAGATGCCACTTTTTATGCACAAATATATCGATAACATCGTTGATGTTGGCGGCGACGGCAATTGTGGATATCGGGCCGCTGCGGGTTTGCTCGGTAAAGGGGAAAATAATCACACTTTAGTCCGACGGGAACTCATTGCGGAGTTGACTTCGTATCGGGACATCTACGGCCGACTATATGAAAATCAAGAAAAGTTTGCGAAAATTCATGATTCACTTGTTCCATCACTTACCGGTATCGCTCCGGTCTCGAAGTGGATGTCATTCCCCGATATGGGTCATCTAATAGCAAGTGCCTATGATATTGTATGCGTCGATTTGACGAGGTTTGGACTAAGTGAGACTTTCTTTCCACTTCATAGTCGACCGCCATTAGACTCGTCGGGCCGGATCATATGCATCGGGTATCTACGATCGCGGCACTTCGTCCAAGTGTTTTTGAAACCGGGGTGTCCTATACCGGCTACTTGTTGTCAATGGACCGCACATCGTTCAAATGAGGCGGAGACTTGGCCGGATCCTTTCGTTTCAAGAATGGTGGAGTTTGAAGAAATGATGAGCCAAGAGCGCGAGCAAAATAGAGAGCGGTCGAAGGACGTGCCTATTTTGGACTTAGGATCCACCGATTGGTTCGGTGAATTTTAGTTCGTTCCGGATCGTTTTTGTTTGTAACGATCATTTTTTGTATGTATTGTTGTTTATCATGTAAAATCGAACCGATTCAATACATATATAATATAAGTATGTTTTATGTCATCTTTGTGTAATTTATGTTTAATGTCAATTTCATTTGTTCAATTTACACAACACACTAAGCAATCAACAAAATGCAAAGTTTATGTCTGTTTCTGCATAATTCGGAAATGAACTTCTGAAATATGCTTGTCTGCCTCCTATTTTCGGAAGTTCATTTCCGAAATGTCCCCTGAGGCAGGATAAGGTTTGTTGGGCCATCAATGCTCCAATAAGTCTATAAATACCACACACTCTTCTTCATCCTCTTCACACCACAAAACACAAATGACACAAACCTACCCCCACCTAGCATTCGTCTACTTTGAAACCGGCTACCCGATGCCGTTCCAATTTTGCTTCTCGCGCGACACGCTGTTTGCGGAGTTGATACCGTCGCTCAACACGCTTTTGCGCTATCCCGAGAATCGAAAGGTTGTCAAGCTTGAGTACCGCTCGCCATCGCTTAACGACGAGGGAGGCATTAAGTTCACACCTTTTGAGATCAAGAACGACGAAGATTTAGCAGTTTTGTGGACAACGTTCGACCGATTTTCTTCGAAAGGCCCGATCGAGTTGGACGCAAAACTTCAAAGATCGGCGGACGACGTAATCAAAATGTTGACTCATCCCCACCTACCCGTGTTCAACAATATGTAACTTTAATTTTCAGTAATATTATCGTTGTAATCTTCACCCGATTAAATAAAGCGAATCGTTGTTGTTTTCCATTTTTCTTCTGTCCAGACATAAATTCGGAAGTTCATTTCCGAATTTCTCCAAGGGGGGTGCGTTCGGAGATGAACTTCCGAAACACCACATTTTCTAAAAATGTAACTTTATTTCGGAGATGCATCTCCGAAATCAATATTTTATATTAAAAAAAACACGTTTTCGGAGATACATTTCCGAAAACACCTTTTTTTCAAAAAAAAGTACCTTTTCGGAAATAAACTTCCGAAACAAGGGGTAGTGTTGTAAATTCACCAGGGCTGAGCAAGAAGGTTAGGAGGTGGGTGAAGAAATTTTCATAATTTAAATCAAAAACCGAACAAGAATTGACATCATGTATCTGAGCACATTCGTATTTTTTTTCATAGAAATCATAACATTGTTTAAATATAATTATTTTGAACCCATGAAATTTATTCAAAGGATTAACGTACAAGTGTGTTTTAAATATTTGTGGTTACTAGTATATTGTTATTGACTTATACATGACATTCATAATGAATGAGAAACTAGCAACCGTTACTACGGAGGACAGTACGGAAGATAAATGTATCTTAATTTTTGAGACGAAATGTCCGGCATGTTGTCTTTGAATTTATTAAAAAGGACAATATCCAAGTATACTAAGCCTGACACACAATAACAAAATTGTGTTGTTGAAAAGAAGAATGTTCTCTCATGGACCTTGATCAAGTCAATGTTAAATTATAGTCATGCAATGTTAAATTATAGTAATGCACCATTATCATGGACACTTATCAAGTCAATGTTAAATTATAGTAATGCACAATTATCATTGTGAATGTACACATTAATGTCCAATGCAAATTTCATAGACTAACTTATGTTTTGTCATTGCTAGAGCTAATATCACTAAGCATATGCATTACCTGTTACAAAAGCATCTACAATTGCAGAATGGAAAATTTAACTCGAGTTGGCAAAAGATTTACAGTGTTATTACGAAAACATGGGAAAAAAAACTAATTGAGTTTACTTGTTTGCAAACAGTCTCATCGCTTCGAATGGATATCAGATCCTTAGCATGTTTTATATGAAAATTGTGTCATCCAGGTTAAAAACTAAAATAAATAACAATAACATAATTTGCTCACTGCTACATGGATATGCTTGCAAGTCTTACAACTTCACCTGCAGTAAGTTGTTTGCGAGACATATTTCTAGCTCCTCCATTTGCAAGTTCAATTCAACAATTCCCAAAACTTCATTATGTTTTAAGGAAATGAGCCATCAATAAAGCCATCCAATCTAAGATTTACACAGGAAGCGATCATATTGATCCGCCCAACCAGCATCATTAAACTTCACCTCCCAGCGATTGAGGGATCATATTGACCTGCCCAACCAGCACCGCTACCATCAGCACTATTTACAACTGCTACTCCATTGCTGCCACCAACTGGCACCATAGATTCTCCTACTTGACCAAAAGCCATCTGACCATGAGCTCTCCCGTAGGGATCGAGAAAGGGACCATTGCCATCTACCGGGGGAGCAGCTCCATACATATTTGATGCTGTTTGCATAGTATGAATCCATCAGAAACATATGCATGATATCATATGAAGAGACAATAACGTACTGAAGGAAGAGACTCTGACTTACCATTTATTCTTTTCTCAGCATTCAAAATCTCAGATCGTAACATTTCAACTTCTCTTGCCATGGCTATTACTTTCTTCTCTTTCGCTTTCAATTGATCTACTAGCTCGACATTTTTGCTCTTTTCATAGTCGAATGTGTCACTATTAGCCAAGAAGATTTGAATATTTACAAGATTAGTTAGCAAAAAAGGAGATGAAAATTTAAGGCAACAAACTGAGACAAAGAAAGTATGCAACATGATGCAGAAGAGGAACAAGTTATTCAAAGATTTCAGGCATATAGTGGTACTCATGGATAACAAAACTGACTTAAAGCACAAATTGATAGATATTATAAACAATATCATCGAACCCTCATATGATTCAGGAGCCCTTCATACAAGTTTTGATCTGATTTTTCACTCCATCTCACACTGGTTTCACAATAGGAAACTCAAACTATTATGATATCCATTACCCATAATATCCACTTCAAAGATAACATGCCTTCAGTGTTTATAACAGTGGATCGGCAAAATCCAATATGAGAAATTGCGGTTAGTGTTGAGGGTAAATTGAGGAAGCCGCAAAACCGTTGAAATAAATAATTGTATATAAAATAAAGCATGTTGCACACAAATAAAAGCTACATAAACAGAAAACAAAAGTGTCCAACATAAAACTCAAAAACTCAATAGTTCAAAACAACTAATAAAGCATGATGCATAGATAGCTACATTGCTGCAGAAAGCCAGAAACATAAATTAAAAGTGACTTAAAGGAGATTAAGTGAAATATGAAGTGAAGAGAGACGATGGAGAGGCAGAAGCGGTTTAGTAATGAGAGGTTACCTAGTAGAGATTACACAAGCCCCGTATCATCACCAACTCATCCTTATTTTATTTATAATGTTTCTAAAAATATGTCATGTGAAGCTCACATCATATTTTTAATGTTTTTATTAGGGGGAAAAGCACAATAACAACAACTTCCAATTTGTAAGCCATAACCTCTATCACCAATATGCAAAAAAAGCCACCACTATAGCATTGGTAGCGGAATTCCAATTGTGTATCGAATTTTGTCATGGTTGCTCCAAATTTCCGATATGTAGTCGAGGTATAGCGGCACTATACCGGTTATTTAACAACACAGCATGCCATATCTTAAAATTGAATGCAGACATATCCCATTAAGCTTAGAAAGTTCCAAGAAAGGAATAGAAACTATATAATAGTCTGTCAAGAATTTATGTATCGTAACTTTTCTATTACCATACTCACCATTGATAAACTAACATGAATAAACTTCTTAGATGGTTTCATATTTCTGTATGTTAAGGAAAGGGATAAAATATGCAGTATTTGCTTATAGAAAGAAGTGTACTTCTATGTTCATTCTCATGGTTGGTATAACTACTATGATTATCAAATCAAGTTTCAAATCGTGAATTAGAAGACCAGCTCTGCAAATCGTGAATCGAATCTTGTTATGAATCAAAAGATACATTACCAATAAGAAAATGACATTTCAAAGTAAAAACAAGTAACATAGCAAAATTATAAGCTAGTATATCACGCACTCATCCGTCCCACAACGAGTGACCCATTTAAAATAAAATAGTGTCCCAAAATGAATGACCCATTTAAATTTTCAATACACTTTTTCCAATTCTACCCTCTAATTAATAAAAATTTCATCATTTCCAACACATGATAAGGGGGTATTATAGTAAAAACATTACTCTCTCTTACTTTTACACATTTTTCTTTATATGTGTGAAATGGTCAACTGGGTCACTCATTGTGGGACGGAGGGAGTACTGACCTAGAAATAATTCGTGAATTAGAAGACCAGCTCTGAAAATCGTGAATCGAATCTTGTTATCAATCATGAGATACATTACCATCAAGAACATGACATTTCAAAGTAAAAAAAAGTAACATAGCAAAATTATTAGCTAGTATATCATGTACTGACCTAAAATTAATTCAAGATCCAAGTCATAAATTAAAAAAACAACAAAATAAAAGCAAGGCCATACAAAATTGACAAAAATTGTCTAGCTACACTAAAGTTAGGTAGCGATTCATTCTCATTAGAATGAATCAGAATTCATCATAGTGAATCACAACTCAAGATGAGATTCATTTCAAAAGTACATAGACACTGGGATTCTTGTCGATTAGATCTAGTTTTGTATCAAATCAAGATGTACTAGCGCAAGTTTTAAATAACGGTCGCGATCACGTAAAGGCTTTCACAATTTCGGTCGGTTCAGGTGTTGCGAGGCTAATTGCGGTTGTCGCGATGTAAATTAACCACAATTTGTTCTTTATCACAAAAAAGGTGAATAAAGGTATCAGTATCGACACCTGATACCATTTTTCCGCGGCTGTTTTCGCAGTAATGAACCATTTTTTAAAACCTAGTGTATAGTCAGATTCCCATAACCATGATAACAACTATAACAAACATAATAAAAACAACATTGGGCAGAATCAGTAGCATGATCAGAAGTTGCCAATATGCTATGTGAAAACCCATGTTTTCAAATAAGTGATTCGACCATATAATAACAGACTTAACTAAATACATTGAAGAATTGCTATGCCAAATACTGTATAAACTTGGATACTCACCGAATCATTATATGTTCTTGCATTAACCCCTCAAATTCAGCCTGCAAATCAGGTATCCTTTCAACATCACCAACAACCATCTTCAACTCCTGCCTCGCCAACTGAATTTGCGACCTCAATTCCTGCCTAGAACCCGCCAAACTCTGCGCCTCCAAATGCGCCTCTTGAAGCTCCTTCTTGACAACATCACCACCTCTAATCTCAACCTCCATTTTCGCCATCTTATCAAGCAAAACCCTAATCTGAATATCACTCTCAGTCTGAGTGCTTCTAATGTGTGATTTTATCTTTTGCACATCTTGTGCAGCATCAACGAGTGCGTCTCTTAAGGCTCTATGTGTGATCGATAATCTGTGATTTTCGCCGGAGATTCGCTCGATTTCGGCTTCTTGATGAGCGAGTTTGTTTTCCAATAGTTGAGGAGGATATGAACCGTGACTGTGCCTCATTGTGAAAGAAACTTGAAATTATGTAAACATCGAAACCCTAATTGAGGAATGGTGATGCAGAGTGGAGCTCTGATCTTCGGTGATGCAATGCTTTGGTGCGTTGCCGGAGAGTTGAGTTCGGTCCGACTCTGATACAACAAGGGGCAACAAAACGTTTTTCTTTTCTTCCAGAGTTGCTGTTTATTAATTTAGGGTTTAAATTTATTAACTAGTTGTTAAAATGAAATTGTTTTCCTTTTCTTTTTTAGTGATGATAATCGACCTCTTTTTAGTAAGTGGATTAGGTTTGAGTTTCTCATTTGAGTGACAAGTGCCTCAAATCTTACTTTAGGTAGCAATTCGATCCATTAGGGTATGTTTGGATATCACAAAATGAACGGAACGGAATGGAATGGAGCGGAGTGGAACTGAGCGGAACGAATTTATCATTCCATTGTTTGGAAATTTTAGAACGGAATAAGACAAATTATTCATTCCGCCCAAATCGGAGGGGAAGGAATATGGTGGTAAGTGATGGAATGGAATGGAATCCATACCACTCCTTTCCGCTCCGCTCCATCCGTTTTTAAATTATCCAAACAACGGAATATCATTTTATTCCATTCCATTCCGCTCCGCTCCATCCGATTCCATCAATCCAAACACAGCCTTAAGTTAAAATCCATTCAATCTATCAGACATAAAAAATAACTTAATGGATGGATTAAATCCATCCAATTATGTACCTGAATAAATCAATTCATCCAACACATTTTGATAATTTAATAGATTATTTTTAAAAAAATAATAAAATTTGAAAATAAAAAAAATTAAGTTTTTTTTCGGGAAAACAAAAAATCGAATTTCTTCAAAAAAGACGAAATATCGAGTTTTTTTTTGAAAAAATGAAAAATCAAGTTTTTTCGAAAAAAGAAAAAAATCGAGTTTTTTGAAAAAACGAATAATCAAGTTTTTTCTTAAAAACAAAAAAGTCGAGTTTTTTTTTGGAAAACGAAAAAATTGAGTTTTTTTCGAAAAAACAAAAAATCGAGTTTTTTTGGAAAAAAGAAAAATCGAGTTTTTTCAGAAAAACGAAGAAAGAAAACGAGTTTTTTCGGAAAAACCAAAAAGTCGAGTTTTTTTTCAAAAAAACAAAAAGTCAATTTTTTTCAATAAACAAAAATTCGAGTTTTTTTCGGAAAAACAGAAAAAATATTTTAAAATATTTAATTTTTTTATGAAATTTAAAAAGTATTTTAGAATATTTAAATTATTCTTTTTATAAAATTTAAAATAACATTAAGAATTTTTTAATTATTTTTTGGATGGATAGATATTCATCCATTAGAATATATGTTAATGGATGGACTTTATTCTTTAATGGATGTGTTTGATTGAATTTTTATTAAGAGAGTTTAGTGGATTGGTAATGGATTAATGGATTGATTTGGTCCATCTAATCCATCCATTTTGTCACCCCTAGTTTATTCTCTATTGGTAAACACTTTGATGTCTAAGTTAGTAATTGTCGATAATGAGAGGTATTTTATGTTAGAACAAAAATTGTTCTGATCAATAATCTTAGTTTTGATGATAACAATGTATATGAATTTTGCTCAAGATAATGTGGTACTCTAATCCTATGCAATTTCCCTTTCAGGAAATATATAAAGAGTATGCACAAATTAGCGCTAAGAAGCTTTGACTCAGAAGGTTCAGTATGCAACTTCAGCACATGGTCTGGCAAGACATCAGAAGATGGTCAAGCAGAATCAGAACATGGTCTATTAGAAGCATCAGAAGAACTTGAGTTCAGAAGCAGAAGCACTGAAGTCATGGAATCACGCTCAGAAGCATATCAAGATCAGAAGATCAGAAGATGCTCTGCACCAAGCTGTTTGTACTCTGATGATTTTCAACGTAGTATTTACAAAGAACAAATCAGAATCAAGTACTAGATGGCAGGCTACGCTGACTGACAAAAGGAACGTTAGAAGCTATTAAAGGCAATGTCAGTAGTCACAGCAAAAGCAAGGCTCGAGGTAGTTGACAAAACAGTGAAACATTAAATGCAATGCTGTACGGAATACGCAAAGCATTAAATGCTCCCAACGGTCATCTTCTCAAACGCCTATAAATATGAAGTTCTGATGAGAAGCAAGGTTACGAATCCTGAACGAACTTATTCTGAAAAACTTGCTGAAACGCTGTTCAACTCAAAGCTCAGAAACTTCATCTTCAACCTCACTACATTACTGTTGTAATACTTTAGTGAGTCTAAGCTTAAATCTGTAAGAGAAATATCACAGTTTGTGATTATCGCTTTTAAGAAGCAATTGTAATACTCTTAGAATTGATTACATTAATTTGTAAGTAACTAGAGTGATCAAGTGTTGATCAGGATACTCTAGGAAGTCTTAGCTTGTGTCTAAGCAGTTGTAATTAGAGTGATCACGTGGTGGTCAGGATACTCTAAGAAAGTCTTAGCTTGTGTCTAAGCATTTGTTCCTAGAGTGATCAGGTTGTGATCAGAAGACTCTAGAAGACTTAGAAGTTGTCTAAGTGGAAAACCATTGTAATCTCGTGTGATTAGTGGATTAAATCCTCAGTTGAGGTAAATCACCTTGTATAGGGTGGACTGGAGTAGTTTAGTTAACAACGAACCAGGATAAAAATACTTGTGCAAATTATTTTTATCTTACGAGTTTTTGAAACTACACTTATTCAAACCCCCCCTTTCTAAGTGTTTTTCTATCCTTCAATTGGCATCAGAGCGCCGGTTCTAAGGTGCAAGCACTTAACCGTGTTTAGAAAAGATTCAGGAAGAGAAAAACGCTTCAGTAAAAGATGGCTGGTGAAGTTCAAACAAATCCAACTGCATCTACATCTGGCTCTGCTGAGCAATACAATGGTAACAATGGTTATACTAGACCACCAGTATTTGATGGTGAAAATTTTGAATACTGGAAAGATAAACTGGAAAGTTACTTTCTTGGTCTAGATGCTGATCTATGGGATCTTCTGTTGGATGGTTACAAACATCCTGTTAAAGCTACTGGTGTAAGGCTCACGAGAAACGAAATGACTGATGATCAAAAGAAAAATTTCAAAAATCATCACAAATGCAGGACTATTTTGCTGAATGCTATCTCTCATGCTGAGTATGAGAAGATATCTAACAGGGAAACGGCCCATGACATATATGAGTCCTTGAAAATGACTCATGAAGGAAATGTTCAAGTCAAGGAGACCAAAGCTCTTGCACTAATCCAGAAGTACGAAGCCTTCAAGATGGAGGATGATGAAGACATTGAGAAGATGTTTTCAAGATTTCAAACTCTAACTGCTGGATTAAGAGTTCTGGACAAAGGCTACACCAAGGCTGATCATGTAAAGAAGATCATCAGAAGCTTGCCCAGAAGATGGGGCCCAATGGTGACTGCATTCAAGATTGCGAAGAATCTGAATGAAGTTTCTTTGGAAGAGCTGATCAGTGCCCTGAGGAGTCATGAGATTGAACTTGATGCAAATGAACCTCAGAAGAAAGGTAAGTTTGTTGCATTAAAATCTAATTTTAAAAAATGCACTAACGCTTTTCAGGCTGAAGAAGAAGATCCTGAAGAATCAGAATCTGAAGAAGAAGATGAACTGTCCATGATCTCCAGAAGGGTAAACCAACTCTGGAAGAGCAAGCAAAGGAAGTTCAGAGGCTTCAGAAGTTCAAAGAGATTTGAACGAGGAGAATCTTCTGGTGACAGAAGATCTGACAAGAAGAAGGTTGTCTGCTATGAGTGCAATGAGCCTGGACATTACAAGAACGAGTGTCCAAAACTTCAGAAGGAGAATCCCAAGAAGAAGTTTCATAAGAAGAAAGGTCTTATGGCAACATGGGATGATTCAAAATCAGAATCAGACTCTGAAGATGAGCAGGCAAATCTGACACTAATGGCCACAATGGATGACGGATCAGAATCTACATCAGAATCAGATTCTGAAGAGGTATTTTCTGAACTATCTAGAGAAGAGTTAGTTTCCAGTTTAACATAACTTCTGGAACTCAAGGCTCATCTTAGTATCAAATACAAAAAGCTGAAGAAGCAATTTGAATTTGAAACTAAGAAGCTGGAAGTGGAAAATTCTGAAATGAAGGAAATTTTTTTAAATCTATCCAAAGATAGTGGATCTCCTTCTGAAACAGAAAAACCCATTTCTAGCATGAATCATATTCTGAAAGAATATGACTCGAGCTTCAGAAAGTTCTTATCTAGAAGTATTGGCAGAAGTCATCTTGCTTCTATGATATATGGTGTTTCTGGAAACAGAAGGTTTGGCTTTGGCTATGAGGGTGATACCTCACATAAATTTGAACCTATTGATGATCTGAAGATCACATACAAGTCATTGTATGATCAGTTCAAATATGGCCATGCTCATGATATTAGGCTCACTTCACATGCACAGAAGTTTAACACTGTTCACACCAAGAAGCATGTGACACATCCTAAGAAATATCATGCTGACAAACCTAAAGAATATCATGTTGTTCCTCCTGTTAAATATTTTGCTAAACCCAAGTTCAATCAGAACTTGAGGAGAACTAACAAGAAAGGACCCAAGAAATTGTGGGTACCTAAGGAGAAGATAATTTCTGTTGCAGATATCCTTGGCGGCAAAGAAGGAAAAGCACAACATGTCATGGTACCTGGACTCTGGGTGCTCGCGACACATGACGGGAAGAAGGTCTACATTCCAAGACCTGGTGCTTAAACCAGGTGGAGAAGTCAAGTTTGGAGGAGATCAGAAGGGCAAAATCACTGGCTCTGGAACCATAAGTCTTGGTAACTCTCCTTCCATAACTAATGTACTTCTTGTAGAAGGATTAACGCATAACTTATTGTCCATAAGTCAATTAAGTGACAATGGTTATGATATAATCTTCAATCAAAAGTCTTGCAAGGCTGTAAGTCAGAAGGATGGCTCAATCCTATTTACAGGCAAAAGGAAGAACAACATTTATAAGATGGATCTTTCTGATCTTAAGAATCAGAAGGTGACTTGTCTTATGTCTGTTTCTGAAGAGCAATGGGTCTGGCACAGAAGATTAGGACATGCTAGTTTGAGAAAGATTTCTCAGATTAACAAACTAAATCTGGTCAGAGGACTCCCAAATCTGAAATACAAATCAGATGCTCTTTGTGAAGCATGTCAGAAGGGCAAGTTCTCCAGACCTGCATTCAAGTCTAAGAATGTTGTTTCTACCTCAAGGCCGTTAGAACTTTTGCACATTGATCTGTTTGGCCCAGTCAAAACAGCATCTGTCAGAGGGAAGAAATATGGATTAGTCATCGTTGATGATTATAGCCGCTGGACATGGGTAATGTTCTTGAAACACAAGGATGAGTCTCATTCAGTGTTCTTTGAATTCTGCACTCAGATCCAAACTGAGAAGGAGTGTAAAATCATAAAGGTCAGAAGTGATCATGGTGGTGAATTTGAGAACAAATTCTTTGAGGAGTTCTTCAAAGAAAATGGTATTGCCCATGATTTCTCTTGTCCTAGAACTCCACAACAAAATGGAGTTGTAGAACAAAAGAATAGGACTCTACAAGAAATGGCCAGAACTATGATCAACGAAACCAATATGACTAAGCACTTCTGGGCAGAAGCAATAAACACTGCATGTTATATTCAGAATAGAATCTCTATAAGACCTATTCTAAATAAGACTCCTTATGAATTGTGGAAGAACAGAAAGCCCAACATTTCATATTTTCATCCTTTTGGATATGTATGTTTTATTCTGAACACTAAAGATCATCTTGGTAAGTTTGATTCTAAAGCACAAAAGTGCTTCCTTCTTGGATATTCTGAACGCTCTAAAGGCTACAGAGTATACAATACTGAAACATTGATTGTAGAAGAATCAATCAATATCAGGTTTGATGATAAGATTGGTCTTGAAAAGCCAAAGCAGTTTGAGAATTTTGCAGATTTTGATATTGATATATCAGAAGAAGTAGAACCAAGAAGCAAAGCTGCAGAAGCTGGTAGTCTCAGAAGCAATGGATCAGAAGATCAAGTTGCTGCATCTTTAGAGAATCACAGGATTTCTGAAGAACCAACTATCAGAAGGTCATCTAGACTCATATCTGCTCACTCAGAAGATGTCATTATTGGAAAGAAAGATGATCCTATCAGATTAAGATCATTTCTAAAGAATGGCAATCAGGAGTAGTAATCAGAATTAGAAGGCGTAAAGCTTTTTCAGAAAAATACAGCTGTCATCTAATTCCAGTTGGTAACACGTGTCTACCCTATTTGGACAAACATGCGTGCAGTTGAGGAGGCGCCTTTCCTAGGTAACTGTTCTATCACTTCATTTGTCATAATTTCTCTCTCCTCTTGTCACGTAACATTAAATGCCATTCATCATTTTTTTTATTTTTTTTATTTTATATTCTTCAAACGTTTCAGTTTTTCCCTCTTTCATTTCTCTCTCTTTGCGTTCAGTTTTTCATCGTTCACCATCTTTCTCTGTCTTTCTGCATTTCTGCATAAACCCTAGTTTACTCATCTTTCACCTAGCATTCATCATGAACCCATCTTCTAGTAACTCTCGGTCTGAAGAAATGTCTTCATCTCAACTGGTTCTGAACAAGTTTGACTTTGTTCCTCTGAAAACTTGCTCTTTGTCTCCATCAGAAATGGAAGTACTGTGTGAGTCCCCTGTGGACTTTGTTGACTTGGCTGCATATGCTTTCAAGCCAGAAGCTAGGTTTATGGCTCAAGGATGGGCTAACTATTTGGGTAGATTGGTTGGACCAGTCTTTCCCGCTCTTGTGAAAGATTTTTGGGCACACGCAACCGTCACTCCAACCGCTATTCTCTCTTTCGTGCTAGGGCATGAAGTGGTGATCACTGAAGCTCTGATCAGAAAACTGTACAATCTTGATGATGAAGAAGGTGAAACTGGTCCTCTTGCTGGAAGGGTTGATTGGAACAAAGTTGAGAAACTTATCTCAACCGTCACTGGTATTAACTCCAACATGACTGGCACGTTGAGACCTCTATTTCAGGTGTGGGCTGAGATCATCATGGGTTCTCTTCACCATAGAAAGAAGTCTCTCTCCTCCACTTTCATCAATCCAGATCAGAAGTATACTCTCTATTGTATTGGAAAGAGCATTAAACTTAACATTTCCAACATACTCTTTGAAAACCTGAAGCTGGCTATTGAAGAATCTAGGGATGAGTATCGGGAGCAGTATCCTCATCTTCCGAAGAATATTATTCCTTTCGGCAGAATGATCTCAGATATTCTGATTGAAAGTGATTTGCTGGAGTCTCTTAAGACTTGTGGAACTCCTTCTTTCTTCAGAATTGATCAAGGCAATGTCTTCTCTGGCTTTGATCTTTCAAGAATGAAACTGGTAAAGGAAATAATTTCTGTTCCAACTGTTCTCTCTGATATCCCTATCAGAAGAGTCCCTGTTCAAGGCTTTTCAACCATGTTTCAAGCTGAACTGGTTAAAACTGTTAAGCACTATCTGGAAGATTCTGTGAAGACGCAAGCTTCTGTTGATCCTGCATGGATCCGTGGAAGAGTGCTTCCCTCTCAAACTGACCTTCAGAAGAAGGATCAGAAGAAGAGAGAGAAGAAACTGAAAAGAAAAGCAGCAGAAGATGCTGCGAAAGAAGCTAAAAAGAAGAAGGTCACCTTTGACCCTCTTAAGGTGGATCCTTCCAGAGCTAAGAAGACTGGTATTTATTCCAGGCAGGAATACATCCCAACCCCCTCAGAATCTCCCTCATTCATTCTGCTGTCTCCTTCTGAAACATCAACTCCCATCACACCCCCACAAATTAACCTGCAACCACCCTCACCCCCTATAATTCTGAACCCTACTCCCTCAACTACTATACTTCCCACAAATATTCCATCCTCATCACACCAAACTACAGATATTCCATCCTCATCTTCTAACCCTCTTCCTTCTGACCCCTGTCTCTCATATCCCATACCTACCAGGACCCCCAATCCATACTCCTGTCTTTACCCTGATTATAGCTTCACCTTTCGCCCTCCTGCACCTGCTACTCCTGTCTTTCTTGAGCTCTTACACTATCGTGTGAACCGTTGGTTAGAGCTTCTGGAAACTGCCTACCGCCATAATCTGGATGAGCGTTCTCTTCGCAACCTCTGGAGAGCTCTTAGACAGAGTTTCCAAGTTGAAGCTATGAATGTGCAGAGAAGATTCACTGCTGAAGCACGTGGTGCTCCTGGACTCTTGTTAGAATTTGATGATGGCTGATATCGTCATGTCATCAGAAACAGAAGAATTCTTGAGGAAAGGATGCCTGAAGATGAGTTAACTGGGAATCCCTGCAGAACTCTTGTGGTCTGGCGACCAAAGTTCATGGTTCTGACTGGTGACTTTCAGGGGCTGTTCAATTGGTTCAGAATGAACCCTTCTGAAAGTGCTCCTGATATGGACTTTCCAGTAGTGGTCTATCCTGCAGCTGTTGCTGGTCCTCCTTCTCCAATAAATCTTGCAACCATTCTTCAAGCCCTGGAAGATGGAAATTCTGAGTTCCCAGAACCAGAATATGCTGAAGCTATTTCTGAGTCTGACTCAGATGTAGAGATGGAAGATGCTGAAGAGATTGACTGTTCTCGTTCAGAAGATCATCCTGCTGAGAATGTGGTGGTACATTCTGATGATCTCCCTGAAGAGACTACCATGGAAGCAGCAGTGGAGAATGCTATGCCAGTCAACAGAAGTCTGGAAGTTTCTTCTTCTGGTGAACCCTCCTATCTGGTGCGGACTTTGGAGGCCATGCAGAAGAATCAAAATGACCTGGCTTCTCGTCTGGATAGGCAAGATGAGACCAATGCAGAGTTCAGAGCCTTCATGGCAAGCCAGACTGAGAGCAACAATGGGATTCATGAGACACTAGCCAAGATTTTGTCAATGCTAGGGTCTTAGTCTGTGTGTCTTAGTTGTTTTCTGTTTGTTCGTTGCATCTGCGTTCTGCATAACTCTTGTACTTCTGCTTTTTATCAATGATTATTTGTTTTTCTTTCCTTTGTCGAATGCTTACATCTGAATCTTTTACATTCTTTTTGATGTTATGACAAAAAGGGGGAGAAATAGTGATAAATGATTTGATTTATATTAGCAGTTGCCGGGAAGAAACCCCCCACATTACTAACAGAAGCTGCAAGCTTCATATGTTTCTAAGTTATGTTGTTGCAGGAATTGAAGATTCAAGATCAATAAGCAACAAGATGAATCAAGTTCTTGGATTCTTGAAGCAAGCTTAGTGCTATGAAGCTTCAGAATCAGAAGCAAGAAGAAAGAATGTTCAGATATTCTGATGATAGAATATGTTATGATACATTCTATATGGCTTATATGGCTCTGATACATATTATGTGTTCTGAAACATATTTTATGTTCTGATTCATTCATGCTGACTTTTGTCGTTTAGTTTTGTTCTGTAACATTTCAGGATGTAGAGATGCTCTAATGATGCTCTGGTACATTCAACAATGTTCTGATACAATCTAGCATGAAGTGATGTAAGAAGAAATTCAAGCTCTGAAGCTGTCCGCTGGAAGCAAAAATCAGAAGCTGTGAATGTTCTGAGGATCAAAGAAATTCAAGCTCTGAAGCTGTCCGCTGGAAGCAAAAATCAGAAGCTGTGAATGTTCTGAGGATCAAAGAAATTCAAGCTCTGAAGCTGTCCGCTGGAAGCAAAAATCAGAAGCTGTGAATGTTCTGAGGATCAAAGAAATTCAAGTTCTGAAGCTGTCCGATGGAAGCAGGAATCAGAAGCTATGAATGTTCTGAGGATCTAAAGAAATTCAATGTTCTGAAGCTGTCCTATGGAAGCAGAAATCAGAAGCAGTGAATGTTCTGAAGATCAAGCATATGTGAACGTCTCTACTGAAATACTCAGGGAAGTCTTTTATTTATAAAATTCTTCTAGTATTAATTTCAGGGGGAGATTGTTAATCTCAGGGGGAGACACATTCACATTATGTTTATATGCTTATGCTATAACTGTGTAATTGTCTTTTGCCGTCTGTTATTCTGATTGCAAATTCATATCATTTATATATGTTTTTGTCATCATCAAAAAGGAGGAGATTGTTAGAACAAGAATTGTTCTGATCAATAATCTTAGTTTTGATGATAACAATGTATATGAATTTTGCTCAAGATAATATGGTACTCTAATCCTATGCAATTTCCCTTTCAGGAAATATATAAAGAGTATGCACAAATCAGCGCTAAGAAGCTTTGACTCAGAAGGTTCAGTATGCAACTTCAGCACATGGTCTGGCAAGACATCAGAAGATGGTCAAGCAGAATCAGAACATGGTCTATTAGAAGCATCAGAAGAACTTGAGTTCAGAAGCAGAAGCACTGAAGTCATGGAATCACGCTCAGAAGCATATCAAGATCAGAAGATCAGAAGATGCTCTGCACCAAGCTGTTTGTACTCTGATGATTTTCAACGTAGTATTTACAAAGAACAAATCAGAATCAAGTACTAGATGGCAGGCTACGCTGACTGACAAAAGGAACGTTAGAAGCTATTAAAGGCAATGTCAATAGTCACAGCAAAAGCAAGGCTCGAGGTAGTTGACAAAACAGTGAAACATTAAATGCAATGCTGTACGGAATACGCAAAGCATTAAATGCTCCCAACGGTCATCTTCTCAAACGCCTATAAATATGAAGTTCTGATGAGAAGCAAGGTTACGAATCCTGAACGAACTTATTCTGAAAAACTTGCTGAAACGCTGTTCAATCAAAGCTCAGAAACTTCATCTTCAACCTCACTACATTACTGTTGTAATACTTTAGTGAGTCTAAGCTTAAATCTGTAAGAGAAATATCACAGTTTGTGATTATCGCTTTTAAGAAGCAATTGTAATACTCTTAGAATTGATTACATTAATTTGTAAGTAACTAGAGTGATCAAGTGTTGATCAGGATACTCTAGGAAGTCTTAGCTTGTGTCTAAGCAGTTGTAATTAGAGTGATCACGTGGTGGTCAGGATACTCTAAGAAAGTCTTAGCTTGTGTCTAAGCATTTGTTCCTAGAGTGATCAGGTTGTGATCAGAAGACTCTAGAAGACTTAGAAGTTGTCTAAGTGGAAAACCATTGTAATCTCGTGTGATTAGTGGATTAAATCCTCAGTTGAGGTAAATCACCTTGTATAGGGTGGACTGGAGTAGTTTAGTTAACAACGAACCAGGATAAAAATACTTGTGCAAATTATTTTTATCTTACGAGTTTTTGAAACTACACTTATTCAAATCCCCCCTTTCTAAGTGTTTTTCTATCCTTCATTTTACAATAAATGTGTATCTTGATTTTGCGTTTTATTTTATTTTTTTATATCAAGGTTTTGGAGACTTAGAACATTTTATGCAAAATCTATGATTTAACGGTCCTCCTTCAATTATTGTTTTTTATTAGGTACTTTTTAAAGACATGTATATGCTTGTTTTCGAGGTCTTGGAAGTTAGAACCCTTTCTGGGACCATAATTGGAAAAGTGATGTCATTTGTCTAACGCCACATCAATCAATGTCAAAATTCTTAATTTTTTATCAAATGATAGGCCGTTTTCTTAGCAAGTTTTAGCCTTTAAGAAATTTCATATTTGGGCTGAGTCTTGAGTCTAGGCCAGTACAATAGCTTTCAAAGCCTGGTTCATTGAAACCAGTTTGAGGTTTGCCTTTGTGATTATGGAAGAATGTCTGGTAGACATGGGGCCAGTTATCCTATATATATGGTCTTGACTTTGTAGAACCTTCCCACTCATTACAAGGTGTCTTTTCTCATACGCATAGGCGTGATAATTTAAATGTGGGAAATCTTAATCGTAATGAGTCCAATCCATGTGGCATGTTGTAGTTGGTTTTGATGGATTTATGTGTTGTGCATGTATATATGCATGTGACCATCAGTTGATCTTGTTGGTTTTGATGATGAAAACACCTTATCTAAAATGACATTCAATGAAGTCTTTAACTATCAAGTCGATTCAACAATCAAGATGTTCTTTATGATGACAAATGTCAAGTTGTCTCAATGATTACAACACCTTAGACTATCAACAATGGTTTCTAAATTCAACACCCTACTTTTTCACTTTTTACACTTCACATCATCATCTCTCTCTTCCATCTAATAATTCAACACACATTCAATTTTTACTTACTACAATGATTTTATTTAATAAAATTCAACACCTTACTCTACCACTTTTATTTCATATTATTATTTTCTTTTATGTTTTTATTTTTGTAATTATATATTAATAACAATTACCGATTGAAATTAAATTAAAACATTTAAGAGTTAAATAATTTATTTTAATTTTTTCTAATTTAATAACTTATTTTTTCCTTGCAAGAGCTACAAACAAACAAGAAGGCTAAATAGAAAAACTAGAGAGAACAAAGTTGATTTTTTTCTGTGTCCAAATCTAATGAAACTAGTCTCTATTTATAGAGAGAGAAAAATAATGAATTTTGGTAAAAATAAAAAAATAATTTACTATGAAATAATTGACCCCAAATGATTATGATAAAATAAAAATATAAGAAATTACAACAACCAATAATATTTTGCCAAGTGTTTTTGTGGCCCCCACTCTCTCTTTATTCAACATGTTGAATATATTCAACACCAATTAATCCACCTCATTTTCAACACCCCATTACACTCATTCAACTATTTAATAAATTATTCAACATGTCTATTGTAAATGGTCTTATGTCAAATAACATTTTGTGAAGTCTTTAATTACCAAGTCGATTCAACTGTCAAGTTTTTTTTGTGATGACAAATGTCAAGCCACCACAATGATGACAAGAACTTAAGTCAAACGACATTCGGGAAAGTCCTTGGTGACAAATGTCAAAGGGGGAGTTGATGTGAAATGTCGAACAATCTTTAATGAAGGTGTTTTTCAAATAAGTTATTTCAAACCTCGTCTGTTAGAAGATTTCAGTTCCAGTTGAAGTGTTAAATTATTGTTGAATCAACAATGGAAATTGAAGTTATGAAGTTGTGAAAGTGAAAAAGTGTTAAAGTTCGTCGGGTCATGTGCTTATCGCGTGTCTAAGTGATCACTTTAATGTAAAGGTATTAGAGTAATTCTAAAACTACTAAGGAAATCAACAAACATGAAAGATCTTTTTCAAACTCTCTGTCTCTCTCTCCCTTTCATTTAACTTGAACTTCTTGAAACCTATCAAGGCATGTATTAAAATAATTAAAAAGTGTTTCTAATCGATTAGAAAATTTAAATGATTCTCTTGTTTCTAATCAATTATTTTAATACATTTCTTAAAAACATGCCTTGAGGGTTTTTTCTTAAAAACATTTCCTCTATCACTTGAAGAAGTTGAAACAACATTATATAAAGAAATGACTTATGCCGATTGTCCTTTTGGGTTTTTATTTTCAATTATCAATATCGAATAATAAATGTTACATTCCATTTTAACCATCCTTTCAACTAAAATGTCTAAAACGCATAATTGCTTGCTTACGAGAGATGCATGTACTTTCTTTTAGCATTCTAAGGCAATATTAAGATCATAAATCTCTCTCTCAAGTTTAAAAATAAGTTTTCTTTGATTATATATTTTCTTAAATGTGCCTAATGCGTCATCATGCATTTTTCTAAACACTTATGACACATGATTGTAAGACAGTTTAAAATCAAAATCATATACCTCCGAGTCTTTACCTTTTTGCGTGCCATCGATCACTAATTTGAAAATTCATCATCTAAGCTTGAAAGAGAAAATGAAGAAGAACTCTCTACTTTTTCTTTTCAAGCATATAACTCATACCAATACTAGAATACTCGGACAAGACCCCAAGCTCAAGGATGAAGTTATGAAGGAGGAATACAAAGATGATCCAGAACCTCCTTCTCAAAAGAGGTTAGTGGAAGTCGAACACCCAACTTCTGGAAAATGAAGGAGTAAAAAGGGATAAAACACCCTTTAAAGTTGTGTGGCATATCCTTTTCTCATACAGAATTGGAAAAATACCCCAATCGAAATAAACCCCTATTTCTAAAGGACCAGACAATGTTTCTCCCCCTTGAACGAAAGAAAATTCGTAAGCTAAATACTAATATTCGACCCAAGAGTAATCTTCCACTGCTATCCATGCCATTGAACTGGTGAGCAAAGCAAAGATCTAATTTCACAAAATAAGACAGATAACCACGACGAGAGTAGACAGATAGATAACGACAATGGAAAAAAAGGGAAAATGGGGAACATCGTCTAGCTTTTAAAGGGCTGGTGCGAAGATTGAAGGTTCATATTGAAAAGTAGAAGAAAATCTGAGGCTAATTAGTGTCTTGTCCCATCAATCTAAATGAGTATAAAAGACACTTAAGTACCTAAGGTAAGGTAATCATTTCCTAACATGCATGCCTAGGGTGATGTATTCGCAAAGAGAAGTGAAAATGACTCAGTGACAAACTCTAAATGTTTCAATTCTAAAACAACAAAGATGGATTTTCGGAAAGCCGATCACAGTCACTAAAGACTCCTCGATATCCTAAATGTCCTGTAAGTTTTGAGGGCAATTATTTTGCACCGACCATGTTCTTTACGGATAGACCGTCTTGAGATAACCCATTCCTAATCATAACCCCTTGACTGACCAAACGGTTATGTCTCTCGAATCTTTTCTTTACCATGGGACCATCATATACCAAAAGATATTTATGCCTCAGATGCATCTAACGGTCCTCTGCATTCCACTTCTGAAAGATAGTGAGACTATTATTTCTCTCCCCTATACATGAGAAATGACGTCGATTCAGGTAACAACTTTCAAACACACTTTGAATAATATCTACTTTTTCATATACTTAAATGTTAGAGTGCTAACCTTATAGATACACTCTCTCTCCGTCACATCGAAAACTCTACTTCGTCGAAACTTCCGCATGTCTCTATTTTTTTATTCTAGAACAAAACAATTACTTTTTTATTTTAAAATTATATGTAATACGTTAAACTAAATTTATTAAATATATAACTTATTCTTAAGACTGATCCCACCTCTTAAGAGGCCTAAAACTACTTTATAAAGCCTTTAAAATATATTAAAAAATTTATTTTTATGATAATCAAGAATAAAATAATAAAGTTTTTTTCGTCCACTCAACTATGTAACTTTAGTAAATTATATTATATTTTATATATTTATAATTAAATTTAACTTTTTAAAACTATTTTAAAATCTTTTTGATTTAAAGTTTTGAGATCCAAAACTCTTGCTTTGGGTCACCTTAGTTTGGCCGGCCTACTTCTTGTATTTGAACAAATAAGTTATATATTGTGGAGTAATATTAGTAGCACTTTCTAAGGTAAGGTTTCAAAAGGCAGAGTAGAGGCGGTTTGGTTAGCAACGGTTTGGTGCGTTTGAATAGCCCGGAATGGAATTGTATTCAATAGTAATAAAGTGGTTGATATTGAAGAGATAATTCACAAGATTAAGATGTCTTCTTGGTGGTGGTTACAAATAAGATCCAATCGCTTGTGTTGTAACTTCTATGAGTGGTGTAATCATCCTCTTAATTTTTTGAGATTTCCTTGTTTTGTAGGTTTGGTTAGCTTTATTGTTTTCTATTTTGTCTCTCTTGATGTATTTGAGTTTGAGTACCCCTAATGCTCTTATTTGAATACACAGTTGTTTATTAAAAAAAAAAAAATTAGTAGCACTTTCTTGCATTTTCAAACATCTACTACAACTTAGAAATCCCTCCAATCTTTAAAAAATAATCCAACATAAGAGTTCGGAAACCTACATTAATCCCTACGGAGGAATTTTTTCAGAAGGATAAATAAAACTATTCTTGAACTTTCTATGAGAAAAAGCACTAAATATAATAATCTAACTGCAAATTGGCTATCATACACAAAAAGTTAATGATACAGTACTACTAGCTTATACAAAAATTAGAAGACCGGTAGTGGCACCACCACTACTGGCAACCTAAAAGCAAACTTTCGGGTGCATGCATAAAAAATTAGGAGACCGGTATGCGACACTTATGTATGTGATTATATATATATATATCACTGTATGATTTCATTATTATAATTTTAAATAGTGGTTGCGGTCGCAGATGTTATTGCAGTTTGTGATTGTGGTCATTATGGTTGCTAACACTGATCTATAGATATTTGAGACAACCATAATAATTACAATTGTAATTCTTGTAATTTCAACTGCTTCGACGATCGCAACCGCAATTTTAAACTATGGCCGAAGTTTAACAACATGGATAACATACCATACATAGTCAACAATAAATAGAATTACTTTCCTGCTCCAGCATGTTGAGTGGCCATCATATGGGCACATGTGATAAATCATGGGAATGTGCAAGTTCAAGGCTCTTCAGCAACACGTTTTTGTCAATCCTACCCCAAATATGCCACGCCAATATCATCCTCACCACTTTCTAGCCTTAAACTTAAAATAATCATTCAGCATGTTCACACCAACACAATACTCTACAACTTAATTTCATTCCATGCCATTAACCATAGCACTCAGCATCTATAAATACTCCAAAATCTCTTCTTAGTAGCCAACATCAAAAAAACTATATACCCTTCTAAAGTTTGCTCAACTCTATCATATATTATACAGTTCGATATTTTTCATTTACTTACCTAATATTGTTACTGAAAACTGCTACATTAATGGCTGCACGTTGGACTTGTTGTTTACTTACCGTGCTTGTTTTGATGTCAGTTATTCATTCAGAAAGCAGAGTGGCGAGGAAGGATTTGGGTTTGAACCTTGGTGGCTTGGGAGTTGGACTTGGAATAGGAGTAGGTTTGGGAATTGGAGGTGGCAGTGGCTCTGGAGCAGGAGCTGGAGCCGGCTCAGGTTCTGGTTCTAGTTCTTCCTCAAGTTCATCTTCTTCTTCATCCTCTAGTTCCGGGTCTGGGTCTGGAGCTGGCTCGGAAGCAGGCTCATATGCAGGCTCTCGAGCAGGATCAGGATCAGGAAGAAGCCGTGGCAGTGGTGGTGGCGGTGGTGGTGGCGGTGGAGGTGGTGGTGGTGGTGGAGGCGGTTCTGGACAAGGATCTGGTTATGGTCATGGAGGAGGTTATGGTGAAGGTGGTGGTGATTAAAGAAATGCATGAATTGATTAGATTGAAAATAATTAATATGGTTGAATTAAATAAAAGAAAATTGTTCGACAAAATAATTAGTAGCTGGTGTGTAAAAGAAAAGAACTAGTAAGATGGTTGATACTTATTCCATGCATCATGTGTGTTTTAGTGAAGAAGTGTTTCAATCTCAACAAGTTTGCGATTTATTTAATAAATTCTAATTTCTACTTGTAATTTGGCATTGTTTTAAGTTTTAAGTTTTAGATGATGCCACTGTTGTAAGATGGTTGAATTCGGATATATCAAAGTATAGATGACCCAAAAATGACGTGTTTTTATTTAGTTTGCTTTGTGTTTCATTGTCACCAAAACTTATAGATTTCTTTTCTAATTTGCACATGAAATTTGAAACCTATATAAGTCCATATATATTTATGTCAAGTATCTTCTAGTTACGTGCAGAAATCTTTTTTTACCGTAGATAAAATCTATGTTGCGGCATATAGTTTTAGTTTTCAAAAATAATTTTCTCTATAAGGTACTCCCTCCGTCTCATAATAAGTGTCTTATTTGCACTTTTTCTATATCTCAAAATAAATGTCTCTTTAGAATATCAATGCAACATTTATTATTTTTTTTCACTACTATACCCCTATATATTAACTTTCACGTTTTTCAACTACTCCACTACCTATAATAAATAAGGGTACTTTAGCAAATGATACTAATTTTTTCATTAAAACTAACACATCTAATCATTTTCTTAAGAATTGCGCAAAGCTCAAATAAGACACTTATTATGAGACGGAGGGAGTATGTCAATAGCTGATGGGGAAGCTAAGTATTTCATTTTTTTTTATAATCAAAACCATCTATAGGATGGTGTTGTGCGAGGTTGCTTTACATATCTATTATTGAGTGTTTAGATGAATGGATAGAGATTGAGTCTTTGCTCCCGTCGATTTTAAAGGGTGATTGAGATGTTTCGGGATTTTGGTCTAATTTTTTGTGGTATGGACTATTTGAAAATGACGCAATAAAGTTAATTTTAAATAGAAACATTTGTCAGTTAACCACTAGTTGTCTTCGATTATCAATTTGACATGGAAGCGAGTTCAAGTCCATGCTCCGAATTTTTGCATTTCTCTGTTAGACTAGGAGCAGTTCCATTTAAGTGGTTGGGTATTTAAGGGTGTGCTAGATGGCAAACCGCCCTCCTTTTATTTTGATAGGTGTTTAGGTTTTTCTCCCTCCAGCTTACTCTCTCTAGAGGTTTGTTGTACTTTTGGCTTAAGAATAGATCGGAAAAACACAACCGCTCTCCTTTTATTTTGACAAGTTTTCAAGTTTTTTTAAAGAAAATTTACAGAGATATAAGTGTTAGAAAATTATAACTCTCTCAAAAAATTTATGTTGAAAAGATTCTAGACTAGTTTGACATGAGTAATTCAAAGGGTGTGAGTAATCCATTAGAGAATCACAACTCTCATTGGATTAGTATTCAAAGAAAGGTGCACTAGTTGAGTATCTGTCAAAGTTTCTTTATGGCAATGTTGTTAGTTTTTTTAATGTACTACAAAAAGACCATTTTACCACGTTTGAAAGAATGATTCCACAAGGGGTTTGTGGCTGGTGGTAACAAATGGTGTGTTAGTATGCATCATCTATACTACCACAAGCTGGTAGTCGTGGTAAAAACTCAGTATTGTATAACATATCACTACAGTTGTAGAAACCAACCGTATTAAAAGGTGGAGGTCATGGTTTCAATACACATAGCCAGTATTTTGAAAGATTTTTAGATATTTCACCACGGTTGAACGTTCCAATCTTAGTAAAAGACTTAACATACAACTTCACCACGGTTAAACCTTCCAACTGTGATGATATGTTCACTTACTATCAACTGCGTAAATAGTCGAACAATAAGTCTAGTTTTATAGGTCTTATTTCTTACTATTATAACTATTGTTTGCCTATAAATAATAGACATGTAAATATTTCCGACATGCATAATCAACCACCAAAAAATGCTATATAAGACAGACACCACACCGCTATCTCACAAGTCATAAAAATGTGGGAGGACAAATCTAGGAACCTCAAACAGAAAAGGCAAGACACACCTTCAGACCCAACGAATGCCCCATGTCGTAAAGATTCTCTTTGGTAGGGATCATATCTTGCGGTAGTTGACACAAAAAACAATTACTTTAAAAGGACTAAAATACACTAAATACTAGGGAGAACAAAAAAAAAATTATTTTAAAAAGGCTCAAATACACTAAATATTAGGGAGAACTGACTCCAAAAACGATCATACGAATCATCTTTAGAATGTCTCAACCACCATCTATAAGGATGGGAGGAAGGGATAAAGTCCCTAATTATTAAATAATGATCAGATATCAAGACCTACTCATGCTAAAAAACACAAAATCTTCTCCCCTTAAAATCCAAAATCTAAGTCTTCCCCTCCCACTTAACAACCTCTTCCACTAAATAATTCTTCCAATTAAAGATTAAAAAAAGCCGAAGAACGTAGCTCTAAGAAGAATTTCTCCAACTCAAAAATCTTTCCTAAATAATACCAAAAGTTGCTGTTTATCTGCATGTAATTAGAAATGCATGGGAAAAGACATATAAACTTATTTATAGGTTTCAAATTCCATGTGTAACCAATTGCAATTGTAACTTAACTATTAGAAAGAAAATTTAAGCGTTGGTCTGTATTAAACAAAATTCCATGTGTAACCAAGTGCAATTGTAACTTAGCTATTGGAAAGAAAATTTAAAAGTACATGTAATCAAGTATCAACCATCTTATATGTTCATATATTCTTTTGCTACACCACACCTTCTACTTATTTATTACACCAAACAAAATTACACCAAACATTCTGAGATTTTCTTTTATTTTATTCATGACATGTGCCAATAAAATGCCGACACATATTATGGCCACTCACCACAGTGGAGCTTAAAAGGCTGTTTATTGTTGACTATGCATGCTTAGGTGTGATGGTAAGCATTGATACATAAGGGTTTTAAAAAACGGTTCGCGACCACGACAAAACGGTTTTGACAGATGTTAATACTTATACTGATATCACCATTTTCTATATTAAAGAATAAACTGTGGATAACTTACATCACGACGATCGCAATCAGTATCACAACACTTATATAGACCATTACCGTTTTTTAAAACCTTGCAAATCCCAAACATATCAACACTGATAATGCTTTAAATTAATGTGTGGACAGCTCATGGTTATAGGTGAAGTATGGATTCTGTTTATCCACACAAAAGTGTGCTTTTTGGTTTCCATGAGTAGTGGTCTCGTGCCACTTCCAATCTCCTTTTTGTTTAATTAAGGTACTGTTATATCATTAACTTTTTGTTGCATCATCACTAATTTGCATTTACACTATTATTTCACTAGTATTTATTCTTATAGAAGGTTCAAGAATGCTTTTATATACCCATAGGAGTGGCTTAGTCAATGGGAATCTCAAACAAATTAGGGTACCTATAAGCTTAAGTGGTACATAACTTTGTATTTAGACATTCATACACTATCAGATAACAAAAAAACTCGTCATATTTTGACAACAACTTTCTATTTAATATATAAAAATTAAATTACTCAAAAGTGGAATAATAAACATAAAATAATAGTATAAAACAATATAAAAATTATTAGAATGAAACAAAAAAATAGAAGAGACGAGAGATTAGTGAATGTGAAAAAGGAAAAACAAAAGAGTTGAGAGATTAGAGAAGAAGATGTGCGATAAAAATAAAATTGAAATAGGGAACATTTGCATAAAAATGAGAAGGTGAAAAAAAAGAATATAAGAGAGTAGAGATTATAGAAAAAGAAGGAAGATGTATGTGGCAAAGACGATGCGATAATGCTATTAGAGATTTGAGAAGATCGGGACTAAAATCATATGTGTAAGGATGAGAAAATTATTCGTAATCATAAGGTTAAGGTATAATAGATTTAAGTTTGGGTTAGATGTGAATTAAGTAAAAGTTAGGTTGTACGTAACATAATGCAGTTTGATTCGGTTTACAAAATACAAACCACAAATCGAACTGAACCGTGCGGTTTTGTTAAAAGATGACCCAAACTAATCCGAACCAAATGCGGTTTTTTGCGGTTTCAGTTTGGTTTGGTTTGGTTTGCAGTTTTTTATTGAATTGGTTTGGTTTTGATCACCCCTACCCTTAATACTCTATATCCTAATATAATAACTGCTTATAAAAAAATATATATTATAATCTATTTTACTACCTCAAACAAAGTAACTCATATAAGTAAAAAGATGATTTGTATGCTTGCATCTAAAACCTACACCTTAGTCTTAAACCACTTAAAATACACAACTTTTACCTATTAGTTTGTATAAGAAAAGGAAAGAAAAATTATTTCTCAAGTAAAAAAAGACATTCTTGAACCTTCTATAAGAATAAATGTTAGATACAATAATTTAAGTGGAAATTGGTGATCATACAAGAAAAAGTTAGTGATATACCACTACCTTCACTAGTGCAAAAACAACAATATAATTTTAAAATTTACACCTAATATACTAAAAACGGGTGTAAATAAGTAACACGATGACACTTTTGTAAATAAAATGTCATTTTAAATATTATCAGATGACAATATACACCCAATTTTTTAAAAACGGGTTTAAATTAAAAATATTATTATAATCAAATCTCAATTACTCCTGTTAAAATAAAAACGGGTGTAAATTTATATAGACTAAAAAAATATATTTAATTTTATAACTTAAAATATTTAATCTAAATATTAACATATTAGCAAATAAATTAAATATTATTAACAAATTAATAGGTGAATATTAATGATCTAAATTTATTAGGTGAATAAAATAATCTGATCAATTATGTTAATAACTATTTCTTTTAAACACATTAATTAATTAGTAGGTGAATATTAATAATGAAAGAAATTAATACCCTCTTAATCAGAAAGTAGTAACACACCATTCATTTTAACTGAAGAAAAATGAGACTAAAAATAGTTTCAACATATTTACAAAACTGATATTGACGCACGAAACCCAAATTCACCTAAACCTAGATTCACGAAACTCTGATTCATCTCCGAAACCTAGATTCACGAAACTGAGATTCGCCCATTTCACTGAATCTGTGTTACAATGGCCCAAGTTTGCGAAGAAGAGTGAGATAGTGGCTGTGAGTTTCGATTCTCCCTGCCGAATCCGAATCTGATAGCGTCGATGTTCATGATCTCGTTTTGTTTCTATACATTCAATCCTACAAGAGTCTCCTCCCGCTGACGCCTAAGGATTCCTCCGCTGTAGCGGATGTTTGGCCTTCCACTTCCGCTTTTGATGGATACTTGTTCGCTCTCACGCCGCTTCAGGTGAATTCACCGTTTTCTTTCTTCGATCCTTGCAATACACTTTCATATGATGTTATGAATAATGCATTGCTTAATTCCTGTAATTGGATTGAGATGCTCACAATTTGTTTGGAGTGATTTCTGTTGACTTGATGTTGTGAAAGTGTCGATGTTGGTTTTGAATGGTTTGCAATTGCAGCTTGTGCGGAGCAACAGTAAGCGGTTTACGCCGTCGCAGGGTGATGAAGAAGCACATCAGCTGTCTTATCTGCAAAAGCATTTGGCTAATATTGTGTCTCTACTAGCAGAGCCTGTGGAGGGGGAAAGTGAAGAATCTCTGGTTTGTTTGTTTGTTTACTGCGTGCTTCCATGAGTTACTGACTTTGGCTGCATTGCTTTATATTTTTCATATTATCAATACTAATCAATTGGCAATATAAGTAAATAAATTTTTTGATTATACTGCATATGTGACTTTTAAGGAAGCTTATGCCCTGGGAACTGCATTATTGCTTAATGTAAGGTTCTTACCTTCTTTGTCAAGTCGTTAAAATTTCACCAATTACATTCAAGAGTATATTTTAGCTTAATATATTGTGATATTTCTACCTGTTCAATTCAATTCATCTTGTTTTATTGCAGAACATTACCTATTCAGTAACATGAAATTGTCCTGGTTTAAATCTGTTTGCTAATTTGCATATATTCTTGTTCAGGGTTCGATGATTTTGGACCAAAGCATTTCCATTTCACGTTGGGAAGCTTATACAGATGGCAATAATTGGAACAGGCATAACGTTGAAGACAGTATTACATGCTCTCAAGTATGCCTTAAAACCCTTCCTTAGAAAGCTTTCTTACTTTTAATTTGACCAAAGTGAGAACTTAAGTTTTTATTTTGTTACATTTTTAAAAATATTCATGAACCATGCTATCAACTTGAGTCACTGGTTTATACTCTGTCAAATACACACGAGAAATTATATTAGATGAACATAAATTTCAACCATTGTTTTCTTCTCAATTATCTCAATCCCTTTCCCAAATGTAACTTGGAGTCTGTTTGAATTGACTTGTTTGAACTAATCTACTAGCATATGTCCAATAGAAACTATAATTTGAGTTTGAAGATAAGATTATACCCGAGAAAGTAGTTTCAATTCATTACTTACTCGGTGAGTCATTCTTTTCTGTTAATTTTTCTTTCTGCAGATTGCTATAACATCTTACGGATTGGGCGTGTTAATGTGATCGGAGACGTTATCTTATTCCTCGAAAAACTATGTGTCAGCCTCTCAAGTGTTATTTTCGCTTTCCTCATGTTAGAAACTCAAATACAAATCCGCGCATAACAAGATTTCATCTCCGTTCTTTCCTGTCATGTTATGTTTTCTATTACCTAACATCACCATAATCGATAACAATCACCATAAAAATACATTCTGCATAAGCATGCTTAACACACAGTTTTAATCTAATCTCAATTTCTCATGTGGCAGAGGCGCTGTACGATTCTTTCCAAAAGGTCCCTCTTCATGCGTAGTAGAAGTAAGGCCTTTCATACATTTTTACTAATTTCAGCTCTTTTTTATTGATAACAATTCAATCTTTCTTGTATAACTGTTGCCAATTTACTTTAATCTCATATTAAGAGGGGAAAATTGGGTTAAATCAATACCAATGTAAGTTTCTCAATGCAGTATTTGTCCAACTAGCTGCATCACCGATTCACTGCATGTTCTTATTGGGTCAAATAATTGCCTATCTTTATCAATCCAGTGCATGACTAGGTGGCACATCACATGTATCCACACTAAGGAATAACTCTTTATATCAGTCCCATAAACAGTTTTTTCCATGGTTTTAACTTCTAACATGAAATTAGGAAAACTTAAAAGTTATAGTACATAGTGTTTTCTCCTTTTTTTTCTTCCCCGATCCCCATTCAGCATTTAAGTCAAGCACTAACTATTGCTTTTTTGTATTTTTGCCATTACAGCCGACGGCTTCTTATGAGGTTCCTCAACTTTTATCTCCAGTGGCATCCGTAAGTAATCTAGCCTTTATAAAATGTAAAGTTCTTGATATAGTTGACAAAAACAGTAAAAGAACTCCCATTTTTCATTATTTATTACTAGACAAGTGGCATCCACAACATATCTTGTTCAGCAAGCAACACAAACCAATTTGACATCAACTCTGCTTCAATTTTGGAATCGGTAACAACAATCATCATCCGTAAATCATCACGGCTCAAATCACTCACCAGTCCGCAATAATCCGCTACTGACGCGAACAACAACATCAAAGCAACGTCATCAACAACGACAATCTTCATCAATCTCTCAACACCGGCACGATTTTCGAAATGCACGGATCTTTATTTCAAAGCATCCGGATAGCATCTTCACAGTTTCATTGCAATACTCATTGTACCAGTTTGAATTGATCACTACGTACCTTCAATACGGCGGCAAATCTCAGAATTAAAGCAAATAGAGCACAAGGAGTTATTACCTCATCTCTGGTCTTCTTATAGTGATTTCAAATCTTCAAATCCAGGTTCTATCTTTTTCACTTTATCATGTGGTGTATTTGGTTGTTGTTTGATGTTGTACGTTTGTTGTTGATGCTATGAATTGATTTGTTCCAATGCTATGCCCTGCTGCACGCTAGCCTTTTGCTATGGTTGTTGTTTTTTTGATTTGTGTGAGCAGAGAGGTTATGCCGAATATAAGATTGAAAAAGGGAAGATGATAATCAGAGCGAATATAAGATTGAAAAAGTGAAGATGATTTGTGTGAGCAAGAGATTATGTTCAAACTCTTCAAAATCAATCACTGTATTACTCTATCCGTCCACCTTGAACGTTACATGTTTGATAAAATGTGTGTTTGAGATTGTGATAGTTATTTTAATGAATTTTTTATGCTTTCACTCTATCAGGTACCTTCCCTAATTCTGTAGTTGAAAGGAATCACTCTTCTTGTGTAATCAATGACTACACTTCAAAGTCAGGCTGGAAAAGAAACAGCTAAAGTTCAAAAATCAGCTTCGGCTTTCAAGAGATGGGGCGGAAAAAGCCCTTTTCTTAGATATGGTCTTCCCATGATCTCTTACTGTTTTCGGTGCTTTTGGCCTTGGCCATCTTTTGCAGGGCAGGTTAGTTTATGCCTTTTCATTACTTACTATTTGTTGTTGTTACTGTATTGCTACTTTCATTTTGCTTACAACTAGTATTGAAGCAAAATCCAAGCTGAAATTGTGAAAGTCGAAAATATAATTAAGATGAATATTCAAGATGAAAGTTTTGGTAAAATAATAAGACAATATATATGGGGAAGATTTATATCTTACTTTTTCCAATTTATTTATTAGCTATAAATTTTATGCTTTAGTAACCATGACTAGATTATTATAGTTTTGGACTTCCAGCATCAGAAAAGTTTCATTGATTGTTCTTGGAATTAAAGTGTTCCTTGTCTAAATTCTACTTTAGGCAGGGAAGGCTGTAGTATTGCCTCACTGTAAATTACTAGTCACATTTAAATATGGTTTTGGATATATACAACGCACTCATTCTACCAATGGTAATTTGTTCGATTCTCTTTCTTAGACGGACAAAGTGCAATACTGAAAAAATAAAAAAAAATATATGAGAGAGCTTTTGTGGTTTTTTCCTTTTATATTGTTAATGGTGAAAGGCTTCAAACCAATCTTTTTATATAAGTAGATATTGTTTTGAGGGATTATGCTCTCTGATTTTAAGGATCTTCAATGGAAGATATCATGCAACAGTTTTTTTATTTTTCTGAAAAAACAAGTTCCTGTTGGTTATCTTTATAGTGTAGGCTATGCTAGGTAAATGATATTTTTATGTATATTTTTGTAGGTCGGGCCTTTCTAATGTAACTGCTGGAGCTGGAAAATCAGATGGCGTCTCTCAACAAGTTGGGTTAGGCACACGTGTTTCTACTCCTAGAAATGATGTCGATAGCAATTCTGCAATCAATGATAGGCGGGATCGTCCTGTTAATTTAGACAAAGAAAGGATATTGTGGTTCAAACTAGTTCCGGGGAGCCTTTCAAACCGAAGTGAGTCATGGTCATTGGTGGAGATGGATATTGTGGTTGGGCGACCACCCTCCATCTTTCTATGATAGATCTGTCAAGAGCGGTGTATAGGCAGCAAAACAATGTTTTTGGGACACTGAATGTGCTCTTTGCTATAAAAGAGTATAAAGAGGATTTCCATTTGGTTAAGCTTGGGACAATGGGTGAATACGGGACTCCGAATATTGATATTGAGGAAGGTTATATTACCATTACTCACAATAGGAGAACTGGCACTTTGCCATATCCGAAGCAACCTAGCTCGTTCTATCATTTAAGCAAGGTGCATGATTCACATAACATAGCTTTCACTTGTAAAGCTTGGGGGATTCAGGCAACTGATCTGAATCAAGGAGTGGTATACGGAGTAAAAACAGACGAGACTGCAATGCATGAAGAGCTGTGTAATAGATTTGATTATGATGCTATATTTGGAACTGTGTTGAATCGATTTTGTGTTCAGGCTGTTGTTGGTCATCCACTCAATGTTTATGGTAAAGGATGCCATTTTATGTGTATGATTTTATAGTACTTGAAATATTATGAATGCACATGATATTGTATACTTTTTGGTTAATATTAAAAATATTTTGACTTAGTTAAAATATGATTTTATAGTATTTGCAATATTATGACTGAAAATGAAATATAACTAAATGGTGTATATGAAATAGGGTGTAAATAGATTTAAATATAATATAATTGTTCATTCATAAATGACATATTTACACCCGATTTTTATTAAAATAGGGTGTAATTAAGAACATATCTACACCCAATTTTAATTAAAATAGAGTGTAATTAAAACGTAATTACACCCAATTTTTATTAAAACAGGGTGTAATTAAAACGTAATTACGCTCAATTACATCCGATTTTTACTAAAACAAGGTGTAATTAAAAATGTAATTATGCTCAATTACACCCGATTTTTATTAAAACAGGGTGTAATTAAAAACGTAATTATACCCGATTTTTGTTAAAATAGGGTGTAATTAAAAACATAATTACGCCAAATTACACCCGATTTTTGTTAAAATAGGGTGTAACATAGAACATATTTACACCCGATATTCTTAAAATAGGGAGTAATTACGAACGTATTTACACCCGTTTTAAAATAGGGTGTAAATGCGTTAGACATTTCTCACCCTGTGGATATACACCCAATTTTTATTAAAAATAATGGGTGTAAATTTAATAAAAAACGGGTGTAAATTAACATTTTTGTACTAGTGCTTATACAAAAATTAGGAGACTGAATGTGGCACGAAACCACTACTCATGGAAACCCAAAAGCAAACTTTCATGGATAAACAAAATCCATATCATCCTCACCTATAACCACAAAGTGGTCTATACAAAGAATCAGTAATATATTTTAAAATGGTATACAGCTTAGAATAACTAGTAACAAAACCAAATTATAATATATATATATATATATATATATATATATATATATATATATATATATATATATATATATATATATATATGTAATATTAAAAAATTATGATTCACACTGTGATAACCACAACCTACATCACAATATATGTTTTAACTGAAATCACAAAATCCTTTACACGAGCCGCGAAGGATATTTGGATCCTCGAAGAAAATTATGAATCACAAGATAATAATTGAGAAAAACACAAAACCATACTACTTACATAATTGAAACCAACATTATACATACATCTATAATATATTAATTATCATAAGTGCTAATATGTTTGTTCTTTATGTTTGTATCCATGCTTACTATCATACCATATACCATGCATAGTGAACAATAAACAGCCTTTCACCCTCCACTTGGTAAGTGGCCATAATATGGGTCGGCATTTTATTGGCACATGTCTTGAAATCATGCCAACAATGTGCAACTGCAAGACACTTCATCAGCCACAAATATTTGTCAATCTATATCCAAATATGCCACGCCAATATGATCTCTCCACTTTCCAACCTCAAACATAAAATAATCTATTAAGCACGTTTACACCAATTAACACTATACTCTACAACTTAATTTCATTCCATGCCATTAACCATAGCATTCAGCATCTATAAATACCCCAAACCTCTTCATAGAAGCCAACATCAAATACTACACTAAATAAATACACCCTCAAAAGTTTGTTCAATTCTCTCCTATATTATATATTTCGATATCCTTAATACTTCAAGGTGCTGCATTAATGGCTGCATCTTGGTCGTGTTGCTTACTTGTAATGCTTGTTTTGATGTCAGTTATTGAATCAGAAAGCCGAGTGGCGAGGAAGGATTTAGGTTTGGACCTTGGTGGGTTAGGAATTGGACTTGGAGCAGGAGTAGGTTTGGGAATTGGAGGTGGTAGTGGCTCTGGATCCGGAGCCGGAGCAGGTTCTGGCTCTGGTTCTAGTTCTTCTTCAAGTTCATCGTCATCTTCGTCTTCTAGTTCTGGTTCGGGATCTGGTGCAGGCTCTGAAGCAGGCTCGTATGCAGGATCTCGAGCTGGATCTGGTTCAGGCAGAAGTCGAGGTAGAGGTGGTGGTGGTGGTGGTGGTGGTGGAGGAGGAGGAGGAGGTGGTGGTGGTGGTGGTGGTGGTGGAGGTTCTGGGGAAGGATCAGGTTATGGCTCTGGTTATGGTCATGGCGGGGGTTATGGTGAAGGTGGTGGTGATTAATTAAGGAAATGCATTAATGAAGTGATTAATAAGTATATAGATTATAATATGGTTGTTTCAAATAAAAGAAAATATTAGTGTGTAATAAATAAGTAAGAAGTTGGTGTGTATTATTTTAGTGAAGAATAATCAGTTGTGTTTCAATTTTAAACCGTTTTCTATTTGCTTTAGAGATTCTGATTTCTACGTGTAATTTGGCATAGCTTTAAATGTTGTAACTTGGTTGAACTCAGAAATATAAAATTGTTATTTAATTAATTGTAATATATATCTTCCATAATATTTAATCAAGTGTGTTTATTTAGCTTGCTTCCTATTGCATGCAGTCAAAAATTCAGATTCTCGATATAATTAGGTTACAAATGCACTTGCTGTTGCACGTTAAATTTAAATTCTTTCATGGATGAAACGAATATTCAGGACCTATAAATTTGTTAATGGATTGAGTTTGAGACACTTTGTCGCGCCAACTCCACCATAAATTTACGGAAAATGATTGATGTACACTTATACTTTAGACTTGTTAGATATGTGATTAATCATGTATAAAAAATATGATAAATACTAGCAAAAATAAAAAATAAAAATTATGTCACACCTGAATTTGAGAAAGCCAATAATTCTGTTAATTAGTTTTTTTTTTATTATATGTTTTTAAGATTTGAATTTAATGATAAGTGGAGAGATTGAATTCGTGCTTGCGCGTTTTTTTTTTGGTAATTTTGTAATTTTGGTCAACGATTGCCGAATCCAAATAAATTAGCATTTAGAGGAGGTTGAAGCAAGGAGACTCACTAGCCCCTTTTATTCTTTGTGGTGGTTTGAAGGCCTTAGTGGTCTTTTGATCTAACCTGATCAGAATGGATCGTCACGGCAGCTGGTCTGGCTTGATGAACAAGGTCGGGGGGGTACCTGCAAGGTTCTCCGATGCTAAAGTCAGAAGCTATCAGAGAGAGTGAGGGTTTAAAAAGTAGAGAATGAATACTTGACCCTCTAGTGAAAGAGGGTATTTATAGCCCCCAGCGCTGGGCCAAATCCAATTGGAGGCCCACGTGCTAGGAGACTGCCAGAACAACCTCTGCTAGGGCTGAGTCAGCAGGTGACTCACGTTCTGGATGAGCGTGACGTAGGATTCAGAGGTGGTTGACCGGATCCTTCGCTGAAGCGTTACGTGGTCTTGACAGGTTCGTAACGGACACAAAGGAAATGGGCCCAAGCATATTTGGGCCTGATCGGCTGGGGAGGAGAGCTGGGCCTGCTCGGCCCAGTCCAGAACATCTTTTTTCTAGGGTTGTGGAATTGTAGTTTTTTTTGGGTTTCAGAGTGGGATCCTCTGAATCGTGGATTTGTAGCTTTTTTTGGGTTTCAGAGTGGGATTCTCTGAATCGGTGGTCTCCCATCTCTAGTATGCGAATGACACAATTATTTTAGTTGATACCTCTTTAGAGAATCTTTGGTTCATTAAGGCCATTCTTCGTGGTTTTGAGCTAGCTTCAGGCCTTCGGGTGAATTTTGTCAAAAGCTCTCTCATTGGGGTGAATTCTGACCCTGTTTTTATAAATCTAGGTTGTGAGTTCTTACATTTGAAGCAGGAGTCTCTTCCCTTCAAATATATGGGTCTCAAGGTGGGGGAAAACCCTTGACTGGAATATATGCGGGAGCTTATAGTCAACCTATTTTTAGAAGACTCTTTTCATGGAAACACATGTATGTGTCTCCGGGAGGGAGAGTGATTCTCCTTAATTAGTTCTGTTTTAATGTCGCTCATATCTTCTTTTTATTTTTTTTATGAAAATAATGTTAAGATATGAAAGAAGATAGTGAAGATTCAACGAAGATTTCTATAGGGATGTGTGAAAGAGATATCCAAGATAGCTTGGGTTAGATGGGCTATTGCTTGTAAACCTAGGAAGCTAGGGGATCTCGGTGTTATGACCTTCATTTGGTTAATCTGGCCCTCTTGAATAAATGGAGGTGGAGATTGATCTAGTTTCTGCTAGATATGGATTTGTTCCGTCTTCTTCTTTCTTGGTTGGAGGAATTTGTTCTCTCCTACTAGTCTCTTCTTGGTGGAGGAGTGTTACTCTTATTAGATCTAAGACTCAAGATCCTTAAACTAGTTTTTTTATATGGTCCCCATTTGAAAGTCAGATATGGTCTCATCACTTCCTTCTGGATTGATCTTTGGGTTGGGAGTACCCCTCTTAGTGTTAGATTTCAAAGGCTCTTCTCGATTTCTGATCAGCATAATATCGCGGTTAGGGAGGTTGGTATATGGGATGAGAATGTTTGGGTGTGGGATCTTAGGTGGAGGAGATCTCACCTCTTCGACCATGAGTTGACTCTTATTGAGGATTTTCTCTCGGTGATTAGGTATTTTATTCCTACATCTGAGTGTGATGTGTGAAGTTTGTACCATACTAAAAATGTTTTCTATTCTGTGGCCTCTACCTTTTCCCGTCTTCCGACTCGTGAATTTCCAAATGATAGTTATCACTTTTGATGAGTTGGTCCTACCTAGTATCTAGAGTAGTTGGGCTCTCTGAAAAGTCATTGCATTCTCTTGAAAATTCTTTCAAGATCAGATCCCTACCAAAGAGAACCTACATAAAAGGGACACTACAAGAAATTAAACATTTGACAATGACTTTTTCTCAGGAATTATTAATTTGTTGCAAATAACAAATATTTAGCAACGGCTGATTTTAGTTGTTGTAATAAGTTAGTTTTTTTCTCAACAATTTTATTCTGGGCTGAAAAAGTTACTTATCTTAATAACTATTATTATTATTTAAAATAATATAATTTTTTGATTTGAATATAGCAAAGACTATTTTAATTTGTTTTAATAAATAATATTTTTCTCAATAATTTTGGAAAAAATGACTTATTCTAAGAACTTTTATTATCCCTGAGAATAATATAAGTTTTTAAAATGCACATTACAACTTATTTAAGTTGAAAAGTTTTTTTCTTCAACAATTTCATTATTTCATTATTGTTAAAAAAAAAAAACTTATCTCAGCAACAACTATTATTACTAAAAAAATATATATAATTTTTGTAGGTGTGATTATCAAGAAAACTGTTATATAAATATTGACCACAATCATCAAAATAGAAAGGACTATATAATCATCAAAATAGAAAGGACTATATTTTTTTTTTGAGAAAATGAATACTTTATTTCTAAACAAAAAAACAGTTTGAGACATGCCGATCCGAAGATCCAGGCTACAAGCCAAACTCAACAAAACACAGAACAACAAACTAAGCAAACTACTTTATCAGTATGTTGTCCACATCCAAATGCTCTTTCAGTTTCCTTTTATGTTGCCCACGAATCTGTTAGAAAATCAATTCAAGTCAAATGTATCGAGGCTAGAATCGTGAACGGAATCACTTTCCTTATAAGTATTTCAAGCACTCTCAATATGTCTTAGAATTAGAACGCAGAAATACCCAGGATAATTCAGCCTTTTATCAAGTTTGCGTAAGAGCGACGAAAACTCGGATGTAGCGAAGAGTGTCTGGAATTTTAGTGAAGATAATTGTAACACCCCTTTTATACCCCAAAATAAATAAGCATATAATCAGAGAATAAGCATGCATATAATTCAAAAGGGCGTCACATCGATGTTTTCAAAAACTTAAAGCTTTTAAAAACCGACATCATTTACTTACAATATATGATACACCTGGTCATTTCAAATAACACTTCTCAATTCATCATATTTTATCCAAAATATGCATTCACAGCGGAAACTACTAAATACTCATGTGTTTCATAAAATGATCCATGTCCCATACCATGATCAAGTCTCAATAATCATATCAACATAAATTAAAACATAATTCAGGATATTTGGCTTGAAAGCCTCTCAAACAACAAGTAGCCAAATAACAAGTTCTCAAGTCATAAACATAATACATAACCAAATAGAAACATGAGTTCAACACGACTAATCTACCCAGTGTTACATGACCAGAGCATCGACTCACTACCTAATCTCCAACAAACACGGAAGAATCTCCGGCTAGATCACACACGAGCTACTAAACTCCAGAACCTGCATGTCGCCAAACGAGAGCAACATTAAAACAGAAGGGTGAGAATACGAACCATTATGAAGAAAGTATAATGAGATACAATGGATAAATCAACAATTATAGGAATGCATTACACTTGCTTAATCATGAAATTAATACTAATCATAATTCACATATATTAAGCATACACCAAGTATAAGAGTATAATATCTCAACACTATATTCTCAATTATACACATAACCATAAATATCACACATTCACACATTTAATCCAATATGTATTCAAACATCACTCATTTCGATTATCAAACTCATACACATATCACAACTACATCAATTTCACATATTCAATTATCACATAATTTTAATGTGACTCAATGCATGACATGTGACGCTATGCATGTGGTACCGAATTGTGAACCCAAAGTTTCACCGCCTCCCGATTCAATATCTAGAATCTAGGCCACGCTTCCGATCCGGACAAGACCAAAGCCCATCAAAATGTAAACATATAGTTTACCGCTTCCGATTCACTCTAGAATCTAAGCCTCGCTTTTGTTTCAAAGCAAACCACCTTTGTTTCAAGGCACACCATGACATGAATGTATGTACAATGTTAACAAACATATGCAATTAAGATCATCTCTACCATCTTAATATTCCGCGTATCAAAATAATTCAACTCGATGAATTATCTACCAATTGTTTACAACATTCACAACACATAAATATCATTCACTTATAAAAGGCAAATTAACATTAATATCCATACTATCTCATGTCAATTCACATTTACCACATATATATGAATATGAACATTATCAAAACAACATCATTGGCATAGTAATATATTCTTCTCAACATAAATATTCGAGCCAAAAACACAATTACGGACAAATTCTCAAAATACTGTAATTTACCGATAAAGCGAATAATTGATCCAAGTCCGAACATAATCCAATCAAATCGGCTCATGCAATTAATATCACCTACTTCCAACAAAACTATTTTTATTGAGAAGAATGTCACGCTAGCTTTCTAACGCTTCAAATGGTACTCAAAACGGATTCACGGTTTAAAAGTTATGAATTTGTAAAGTTTCAACGATAATGTAAACCCCGACATCCTAAACTGACAACTCTAAACATGTCAGAATTCGGCAAAACAATTAAAAGTATGACTATTAATAACTCAAAACAACTCTGACAACTTTGTTGACAACTCTAACAACCCTATTGACAAACTCTAAGAACTCTATTGACAATTCTATTAAATTGTTATAATTTATTTATAAAGAATATTTAAATAAAACACAATTTCGGTCGATTCGTAAAATATCACAATTTTAACAAAATAATACCACCAAGTTAATCTACTAATTAAACTTAGCTACCACGTAACTTTTCATCAAATTCTGGATAAGTAATTATACCGCTTAATTCGACTATTTCGATCAAACGGGACTGTTTTATTTCCATTCTAGCATATTACTGTTAACAACTTATGTATTCTACTGGTTTCATTATATATTAGTAAACATACTTTATTATTATATATAACCAAGTAACAAACTAGTACATATACATATCATTTATCAAACAATTAATAAACAAGTAGAACTAAACAAGTAATAAAAGAAATAAACAAGTAAACATACTTTATTATGTTGCAGCTACAACCTCGTGTGTTGACTAGAATAATTATTGCAAAGAAAGAAGTTAAGTTTTGAACTAAAAAAAATTGACTCATATGCTTGCCCTGTTGGGCAGATCTATATTCTAGAGATTGGGCTTCTGCATCTATATATTTGCAAAAGTTGTGTAAATCATTATTATATTTAAAGCATTGTGTGTTGGTTCTGTACATGTATTATATGTTATGGGTTACATGTGTAGTAGAGAGGAGTCTAAGAAATAGATTTAAAAGCAATTACACAGATTGAATACACTATCAAAATCTCAAAGTCTTCAATTTATAGCTGCCTGACGTCATGGTAAAACTGTTGAACGGTATACTCCATAGGTATGGTCCTAAGTGCCGAACGACAGGGCTACTAACGCCATAACGCCAACATCCCTTCATTTTCTAATTCCACGCGACATTGATTTATTATTCACACACAGAAACATTTCATTCGGTTTATTAAATCTATCTCTTGTTCTAATTAACAGCAACAACAGTAAGAACCCAATTTCTATGGCATATAACCAAGCACAACACAAAATCAAGATAATATATATAAATTTCAATCAACAAAAATTAAACCTAAACATGTTAATCTACCCATTAATCTCTCATACTAGCCCATAATGATTTAGGATTCTCCCCCTTACCTCTTCAATGTGCTTCAAACCTTAGCTTTTGCCCCTTGTTGCTCTTCCCCTTTCTTCTTCTCTTAGTCTCCTTTCTCCTCTTCTTTTGCAAATGAAAATTATGATACCTCTACTCTTCCAACCCTTACTATATTATTCATATTGGGCTTACCCAAAAAAATTCCACTTCCCAACTAATTAGGCCCAATTGATAAAATAGAGTAGTCAAATAAATAATTATGCTCCAACAAATAATATTACTACCCTTAATATTATTTTTCGATTAATCCAATTAAATCCGACTTTATCTCAAATAAATAAAATCCAATAATAATATTATTTCTAATATTATTTCTCTACATACTCCACTTTATTAATTCTTCGATTAACCGAATAAATTCCAACTTTACTTAATAATCCGAACATGTTTCTCAATAACACCGACGATCCAATTAATTATTAAACTTCGTCCAAATTAAGTAATTAAATCCTTATTTAATTTAATTAGCCAAATAATAAAATTCGGGCTGTTACAATAATAGGCTTATCAGTTGTACAATTTTGTTATTGATTTCTGAATCAAGAATGAGGTTTTCATATGCCACTTTAGTATTGTTTATAAGGTAGCGACCCTTCGTGAAACAATTCCTTTTCCAAAAGTTACAATGCTTGGCCTATTGCAACATTTACCAAGAGTTGCATGTTTTCATTCTGCAACACTTCACGAAGTGTTGCCTATTTCTGATTCAAACTACAAACAGCCTATTGCAGCACTTCACGAAGTGTTGCCTATTTTCATATTCAAAATACAAACTTCACATAGATATTTTCTTGTCATTTTGGAACACACCTATGGTGATTAAATATTGTTAGATATTAATAATTTCCAACAATCCCCCACTTGTTCTAATAATGACAAGATCAATTCCAAAAAAAAGGAAACAAAGAATGTTAATATAATTAAGTATTTTTCGATTTTAAACTTAATCTTAGTAAGGATAACGCAAAGTCTAATCGGAATATTAGGTAGCAATGCTTTTAAACCATTAATCCATATGATTATATCGGCGTTACGTTACACACATTCTTTAAGGGTTCTTCGCCTACATTTCTCGCCTAGCACTATTTATGGCCATGTGCTTTTCCTGTTCTTCATGAATTTTTCATGAGAGAAACTCCAACTCTCACTTTAAGACGGCACCATCTCAAAATTCACATAGGTGAAGTTCATATTGTGTCATTTTCCATGAGACACGTACCCTCGGTATTGAACTTCATTAAGAGTTTAAAAGAAAACTCAACCCTCATTTTTAAGGTCAACATTATCACGAAATGTTTGACAATTATCCAAATCAACGACTTGTTGTTACCCATTGAAAATCTTGAGGTTAATGTTCTGTTAACGTAAGATTGGGTTGCCGCCGCTGTCGGAACTCTTACTCAAGGAGTTTCAACCTCATACCTCTCGAGGTTATTTTTTTACTAAGTCTTTGGCTAGTGGCTTAGTAAATGAATTTCCCAAATTATAGATCGATCGTATATATGCGAGTAAATGATTACATATTTAATCAATTTCTCACGAATGTCTAAGGCCTCAGTGCCTAGACTTTTTATTTTACACTTATCTGAATTCTCTTGTTAATTGGCTTGACTAACACATTGTGTTAACACCTTTGAAACATTGTGTTTAGCCAATGGAACTTCTGAAAGAAGGTCCCTCAACCATTTAACTTCTTTGACCAGTGGAAGCGAGATCCACACACCATGGCTCTATGGTCAAGATAGTGATGTATGCTTGTTTCTTGCTCTTCCAAGAAATCTCACCCCCAACTAATGTAAATATCCACTTAGTTGTAAATATATGATCTCCAACACTCGATATCCAACTCATATTGGTATATCCTTCTAATATGGCAGGAAACCTACCATAATGGAGGTCAAGATTTGGTTTTAAAAGATAATCAAAATCCTTGTGATGTCCTTCGAGTGCTCACCATTTGGATTGTTAGTAAATTTACTCATTTACTATTTGCAACTGCTATATCGTATATAGTAAATTGCATTAGAAAACCAATTTCAATTTTGTATTCTAATATAGCCATAGCTCTCCCATCATCATTTTGACACTAAGATCAAATTGAATATTCACTTTTTGAAACGTGAAAGTTTGAACTTATCAAGAACTTTCTCAACAAAGTGTATTTGAATAAGTTCATAACCCCCACTATTTTTGCATTACTTTGATCCCCAAAAGAGTGTCAATTAGTCTAAGATATTTCATCTTGAATGTGGAAGTTTTCTCAATATATTGTGTTTAACTATGTTTTAAACCCCCACTCTTTCGCTTTACTTTGATCGAAAAAGAGTGTCCACTATTTCAAGATTTTCATCTTGGTTGTGAAAGTTAGAAACCTCTTTGTTTCTAAGATTCCATTCATCTTTTTGATAATGATCAACATGTAATCAACATAGAGATAAAGGAATATCACAATATTCTTACACAACTTTGCGTACAAACACTTATCATAAGAACTAGATGAAGAAGGTTTTTAGATGATCATGCATGATAATGCAAGAAGGTTTTTAGATGAAGTGAGAGATAAAATTATGAGCAATTTAAAATAAATAGTATGAATTGCAATGAGTACCTTAGTTATGTTCACTTCTCTCAATCCCCCACTTGTTCTAATAATGACAAGATCAATTCCAAAAAAAAGGAAACAAAGAATGTTAATACAATTAAGTATCTTTCGATTTTAAACTTAATCTTAGTAAGGATAACGCAAAGTCTAATCGGAATATTTTGCACGTGTGAAAATTTTGTTTAAATATAATAAATTTATATATATTAGCTATGCAACTTGGTTTTCTTGATTTTATACTATCTATTCACTTTTAATAATTTTTTATTGTATATCTGTTCTAGAAGGGTTATACAAAGTAAACATATCTTATAGAGCAATACATGAAAATCTTTAAAGGGAATACAAAGAATCATTACCATCCAGCTTCCATCGTTGAACAATATATTACAGAAAAAACAATTGAGTTTTATACAAATTATTTGTCAGAAGAAAACTCTATATGAATTTTTGAGTTTCGTCATGTTGATGAAAGATGGAAGTAGAGGTACTCAAGGTTTAAATGTTAATACAACGAACCGAAATGTAGTTCTTCAAGAACATTTGTATATATTGAATGATGCTGATGAAGTTCAACAATTACTTGTCCGCTCACGAAAGTCTTATCAAGGAAAAATTCTCTCGGATGAGTGAAAATTTGATGTTGATAGAGCATAAAAAAACTTTCATGACTTGGTACAATTTTGACTTTGCAATTGGTACAAACAATGAATATTTTTAGTACAATGTTTCAGTTTGAAAAATAGACAAAAGGTACAATATTTTTAATTCAGAAATGGGCAAAAAAAAGTTTTGTAATACAGGTTAAAGCGGAAAATATAGAAAAATAAAGAAATTAAATAACAATGTTTTCCTCTTGGTTAATATTACAAACCAAGGTATTATTACTATTCTATTAACTCGGTTTTTCTTATAACAAAGAGAAAATATGGGGAGCGTCATCTAGTTTTGAAAATAATAAAAATGCAGTTGTTGGGGATCGTACTCATGACCAGTAAGTATTTTTCCTCGGTGGAGTCTAGCCCAAGGATAAAATGGTGCACATTTCATGACGTCCAACGTTACTCCTCATACAAAATAGAGGTTAACCCTCATTTCTAACCGAGATGAATGGGTTTTTTTGTAGTGTAACACATGATTTTCTCTTAACTACCCCTAGTTCACCAAATTTCTAAAGAAATTATTTAACTACATCTCACAATACTTTAACACAAGAGTATGAAAGAACAAAACAGTCAAACACATGCTTATAGTGTTTTTTTTTTATGCGCCTTGTAATTTAAAACTTGAATCTTTTATATAGCCTTAGCCTTTCTTTTCGTTTACAAAATTAAGTCACTATGCCAAAAATGACTTTAGGCAGTGTACCTTAGACAGCGCTTATTTCCAAAAGCGCTGCTATAAGTTAAATAAAAAATAAAATACGGAAAGCACACACGAAATTGTGTGAAAGCGCTGCTAAAAGGCCCATCTTAGACAGCGCTTATGAAAAGCACTGCTAAAAGGCCCATCTTAGACAGCGCTAAAAGGCCCATATTAGGAAGCGCTGCTAAAGACCCTCTTTAGAAAGCGCTTTCAACAAGCGCTGCCTTAGGCCATTTATAAAAATTAAAACAAAATGACAGAAGCCCTAAATTCAGTCTAATTCCCTCTTCTCTCTTCCACAGACGCACGAGCACGAACTCCATCCACCCTCTATTAACAACCGTCGTTCTCCCTCCGTTCACAGTTGCAAGAGCACGAACTCCCTCCGCCCGCCGTTCACAGCCGTCGCTCTCCCTCCGTTCACAGTCTTCGTTCTCCTCTCCGCCCTCCGTTCACAGCCGCTCTTTTTCTCACAAAACAAAGGAAACCCTAACGAAGAAACCTTCAGATGTGACATATACTTTGAACCATGGCATTATTGGGTCAGTGGAAGCATCAAACTCTAACTCTTTCATCGACGTAGCCATGGAGAAGGAGAAGAAATCTAGCAATTTAACTAACACGGAACCTTCCTCCTTCAAGCTTCTTGCGTCATGCCCTTCTGGTCTATCTCCACCACAGGTTCCCTCATCTTCCAACTTCTTAACACTCACTTTTCCCGCAATAATCTACTAAATTCATCACTCGCTTTTGAAGGTCTATGTTGAATTCGGTGACGCCTACGATCGAATCCCTCACTCTGACCTAACCTTGGAAAACTCCATCTCTGAGGTTTGTCACATTCCTTTCGCATTGTGATTTGTTTCTATATTCTTTCGTTGCTTGTATTTGTGATTACTTTTTCTTTATTTCTGCTGCACAGATTTGGGAGCAGAGAAGTGTACAAAACAAATCTCTCTTCAATGGAAATAAATTCAGAGTATCAGATTTTCTTACCTGCAATGATATTTAA